>NC_080733.1:18862455-18912455 GCF_019097595.1 Hemibagrus wyckioides
TGACAGTACCACACACACCTGACAGTACAGTGAACACCACACACACCTGACAGTACCACACACACCTGACAGTACAGTGAACACCTCACACACCTGACAGTACAGTGAACACCTCACACACCTGACAGTACAGTGAACACCACACACACCTGACAGTACAGTGAACACCACACACACCTGACAGTACAGTGAACACCACACACACCTGACAGTACAGTGAACACCACACACACCTGACAGTACAGTGAACACCACACACACCTGACAGTACAGTGAACACCACACACACCCGACAGTACCACACACACCTGACAGTACAGTGAACACCACACACACCTGACAGTACAGTGAACACCACACACACCTGACAGTACAGTGAACACCACACACACCTGACAGTACAGTGAACACCACACACACCTGACAGTACAGTGAACACCACACACACCTGACAGTACAGTGAACACCTCACACACCTTAGTGTGGGTTAATGTGGGTTTGTGCATATTAGTGTGTGTTAGTGTGTATTAGTGTGTGTTAGTGTGTGTATTAATGTGTGTTAGTGTGTATTAGTGTGTTAGTGTGTGTATTAATGTGTGTTAGTGTGTATTAGTGTGTGTATTAATGTGTGTTAGTGTGTATTAGTGTGTGTATTAGTGTCTGTTAGTGTGTGCATTATTGTGTTAGTGTGTGTATTAATGTGTTAGTGTGTGTATTAATGTGTGTTAGTGTGTATTAGTGTGTGTATTAATGTGTGTTAGTGTGTGTATTAGTGTCTGTTAGTGTGTGCATTATTGTGTGTTAGTGTGTGTATTAATGTGTTAGTGTGTGTATTAGTGTGTGTATTAATGTGTGTTAGTGTGTATTAGTGTGTGTATTAATGTGTGTTAGTGTGTATTAGTGTGTGTATTAGTGTCTGTTAGTGTGTGCATTATTGTGTGTTAATGTGTGTATTAATGTGTGTTAGTGTGTATTAATGTGTTAGTGTGTATTAATGTGTGTTAGTGTGTGTTAGTGTGGATTATTGTGTTAGTGTGTGTTAATGTGTGTTAGTGTGTGTTAGTGTGTATTATTGTGTGTTAGTGTGTATTGTTGTGTGTTAGTGTGTATTATTGTGTGTTAGTGTGTGTTAGTGTGTATTATTGTGTGTTAGTGTGTATTAGTGTGTGTTAGTGTGTATTAGTGTGTGTATTAGTGTCTGTTAGTGTGTGCATTATTGTGTGTTAGTGTGTGTATTAATGTGTTAGTGTGTGTATTAGTGTGTGTATTAATGTGTGTTAGTGTGTATTAGTGTGTGTATTAGTGTCTGTTAGTGTGTGCATTATTGTGTGTTAATGTGTGTATTATTGTGTGTTAGTGTGTATTAATGTGTTAGTGTGTATTATTGTGTGTTAGTGTGTATTAATGTGTGTTAGTGTATTATTGTGTTAGTGTGTATTAATGTGTGTTAGTGTGTGTATTAATGTGTGTTAGTGTGTATTATTGTGTTAGTGTGTGTATTAATGTGTGTTAGTGTGTGTATTAATGTGTGTTAGTGTGTGTTAGTGTTAGTGTGTGTATTAATGTGTTAGTGTGTATTAATGTGTGTTAGTGTGGATTATTGTGTTAGTGTGTATTAATGTGTGTTAGTGTGTGTTAGTGTGTATTATTGTGTGTTAGTGTGTGTTAGTGTTAGTGTGTGTATTAATGTGTTAGTGTGTATTAATGTGTGTTAGTGTGGATTATTGTGTTAGTGTGTATTAATGTGTGTTAGTGTGTATTATTGTGTGTTAGTGTGTGTTAGTGTGTATTATTGTGTGTTAGTGTGTATTAATGTATGTTAGTGTGTATTATTGTGTGTTAGTGTGTATTAATGTGTGTTAGTGTGTGTATTAATGTGTTAGTGTGTATTATTGTGTTAGTGTGTGTATTAATGTGTGTTAGTGTGTATTATTGTGTTAGTGTGTGTATTAATGTGTGTTAGTGTGTGTATTGTGTGTTAGTGTGTATTAATGTGTGTTAGTGTGTATTATTGTGTGTTAGTGTGTGTATTAATGTGTGTTAGTGTGTGTATTAATGTGTGTTAGTGTGTATTAATGTGTGTTAGTGTGTATTATTGTGTGTTAGTGTGTGTATTAATGTGTTAGTGTGTGTATTAATGTGTGTTAGTGTGTATTATTGTGTGTTAGTGTGTGTATTAATGTGTGTTAGTGTGTATTAATGTGTGTTAGTGTGTATTATTGTGTGTTAGTGTGTATTATTGTGTGTTAGTGTGTGTATTAATGTGTTAGTGTGTGTATTAATGTGTGTTAGTGTGTATTATTATGTTAGTGTGTGTATTAATGTGTTAGTGTGTGTATTAATGTGTGTTAGTGTGTATTATTGTGTGTTAGTGTGTATTATTGTGTGTTAGTGTGTGTTATTGTGTTAGTGTGTATTAATGTGTGTTAGTGTGTGTATTAATGTGTGTTAGTGTGTGTATTAATGTGTGTTAGTGTGTATTATTGTGTGTTAGTGTATTATAGTGTGTGTATTAATGTGTTAGTGTGTATTATTGTGTGTTAGTGTGTATTAATGTGTTAGTGTATTGTGTGTTAGTGTGTGTATTAATGTGTGTTAAAGTGTATTAATGTGTGTTAGTGTGTATTAATGTGTTAGTGTATTGTGTGTTAGTGTGTGTATTAATGTGTGTTAGTGTGTATTATTGTGTGTTAGTGTGTATTAATGTGTTAGTGTATTGTGTGTTAGTGTGTATTAATGTGTTAGTGTATTGTGTGTTAGTGTGTGTATTAATGTGTGTTAGTGTGTGTTATTGTGTGTTAGTGTGTATTAATGTGTGTTAGTGTGTATTAATGTATGTGTGTGTGTAGTAATGTGTGTTAGTGTGTATTAATGTGTGTTAGTGTGTGTTAGTGTTAGTGTGTGTATTAATGTGTTAGTGTGTATTAATGTGTGTTAGTGTGTGTTAGTGTGTATTAATGTGTGTTAGTGTGTATTAATGTGTGTTAGTGTGTGTATTAATGTGTGTTAGTGTGTGTATTATTGTGTGTTAGTGTGTGTATTAATGTGTGTTAGTGTGTATTATTGTGTGTTAGTGTGTATTATTGTGTGTTAGTGTGTGTATTAATGTGTTAGTGTGTGTATTAATGTGTGTTAGTGTGTATTAATGTGTGTTAGTGTGTATTATTGTGTGTTAGTGTGTATTATTGTGTGTTAGTGTGTATTAATGTATGTTAGTGTGTATTATTGTGTGTTAGTGTGTATTAATGTGTGTTAGTGTGTGTATTAATGTGTTAGTGTGGATTATTGTGTTAGTGTGTATTAATGTGTTAGTGTGTATTATTGTGTGTTAGTGTGTATTAATGTGTGTTAGTGTGTTATTGTTTTAGTGTGTGTATTAATGTGTGTTAGTGTGTATTATTGTGTGTTAGTGTGTGTATTAATGTGTGTTAGTGTGTATTATTGTGTGTTAGTGTATTATTGTGTGTTAGTGTGTATTAATGTGTTAGTGTATTGTGTGTTAGTGTGTATTATTGTGTTAGTGTGTATTATTGTGTGTTAGTGTGTATTAATGTGTGTTAGTGTGTGTTATTGTGTTAGTGTGTATTAATGTGTGTTAGTGTGTGTATTAATGTGTGTTAGTGTGTATTACTGTGTGTTAGTGTGTATTATTGTGTGTTAGTGTGTGTATTAATGTGTGTTAGTGTATTATTGTGTTAGTGTATTGTGTGTTAGTGTGTATTAATGTTAGTGTATTGTGTGTTAGTGTGTGTATTAATGTTAGTGTATTGTGTGTTAGTGTGTGTATTAATGTGTTAGTGTATTGTGTGTTAGTGTGTGTATTAATGTGTGTTAGTGTGTGTATTACTGTGTGTTAGTGTGTATTATTGTGTGTTAGTGTGTATTAATGTGTGTTAGTGTGTATTAATGTGTTAGTGTATTGTGTGTTAGTGTGTGTATTAATGTGTGTTAGTGTGTGTATTAATGTGTGTTAGTGTGTATTATTGTGTGTTAGTGTATTATTGTGTGTTAGTGTGTGTATTAATGTGTATTATTGTGTGTTAGTGTGTATTGTGTGTTAGTGTGTATTATTGTGTGTTAGTGTGTATTAATGTGTTAGTGTATTGTGTGTTAGTGTGTGTATTAATGTGTTAGTGTGTATTAATGTGTTAGTGTATTGTGTGTTAGTGTGTGTATTAATGTGTGTTAGTGTGTGTATTAATGTGTTAGTGTGTATTATTGTGTGTTAGTGTGTATTATTGTGTGTTAGTGTGTATTAGTGTGTTAGTGTGTGTATTAATGTGTGTTAGTGTGTATTAATGTGTTAGTGTATTGTGTGTTAGTGTGTGTATTAATGTGTGTTAGTGTGTGTATTAATGTGTGTTAGTGTGTATTATTGTGTGTTAGTGTGTATTATAGTGTGTTAGTGTGTATTATTGTGTGTTAGTGTGTATTAATGTGTGTTATTGTGTTAGTGTGTATTAATGTATGTGTGTGTCTATTAATGTGTGTTAGTGTGTATTAATGTGTGTTAGTGTGTGTTAGTGTTAGTGTGTGTATTAATGTGTGTTAGTGTGGATTATTGTGTTAGTGTGTATTAATGTGTGTTAGTGTGTGTTAGTGTGTATTAATGTGTGTTAGTGTGTATTATTGTGTTAGTGTGTATTAATGTATGTTAGTGTGGATTAATGTATGTTAGTGTGTATTATTGTGTGTTAGTGTGTATTAATGTGTGTTAGTGTGGATTATTGTGTGTTAGTGTGTATTATTGTGTGTTAGTGTGTATTATTGTGTGTTAGTGTGTATTAATGTATGTTAGTGTGTATTATTGTGTGTTATTGTGTATTAATGTGTGTTAGTGTGGATTATTGTGTGTTAGTGTGGATTATTGTGTGTTAGTGTGTATTAATGTGTGTTAGTGTGGATTATTGTGTTAGTGTGGATTATTGTGTTAGTGTGTATTATTGTGTGTTAGTGTGTATTATTGTGTGTTAGTGTATTATTGTGTGTTAGTGTGTATTAATGTGTTAGTGTGTATTATTGTGTGTTAGTGTGTATTAATGTGTTAGTGTGTATTATTGTGTGTTAGTGTGTATTAATGTGTGTTAGTGTGTATCATTGTGTGTTAGTGTGTATTATTGTGTGTTAGTGTGTATTATTGTGTGTGTGTTATTGTGTTAGTGTGTATTGTGTTTTAGTGTGTATTAATGTGTGTTAGTGTGTATTAATGTGTGTTAGTGTGTATTATTGTGTGTTAGTGTGTATTATTGTGTGTTAGTGTGTATTATTGTGTGTGAGTGTTTTATTGTGTTTTAGTGTGTATTATTGTGTGTGAGTGTGTATCATTGTGTGTTAGTGTGTATCATTGTGTGTTAGTGTGTATTATTGTGTGTTAGTGTGTGTATTAATGTGTGTTAGTGTGTATTAATTTGTTCGTGTATTGTGTGTTAGTGTGTGTATTAATGTGTTAGTGTATTGTGTGTTAGTGTGTGTATTAATGTGTGTTAGTGTGTGTTATTGTGTTAGTGTGTGTATTAATGTGTGTTAGTGTGTGTTATTGTGTTAGTGTGTATTAGTGTGTGTTATTGTGTTAGTGTGTATTAATGTATGTGTGTGTGTATTAATGTGTGTTAGTGTGTATTAATGTATGTGTGTGTGTATTAATGTGTGTTAGTGTGTATTAATGTGTGTTAGTGTGTGTTAGTGTTAGTGTGTGTATTAATGTGTTAGTGTGTATTAATGTGTGTTAGTGTGGATTATTGTGTTAGTGTGTATTAATGTGTGTTAGTGTGTGTTAGTGTGTATTATTGTGTGTTAGTGTGTGTTAGTGTGTATTATTGTGTGTTAGTGTGTATTAATGTATGTTAGTGTGTATTATTGTGTGTTAGTGTGTATTAATGTGTGTTAGTGTGTGTATTAATGTGTTAGTGTGGATTATTGTGTTAGTGTGTATTATTGTGTGTTAGTGTGTATTATTGTGTGTTAGTGTGTATTATTGTGTGTTAGTGTGTATTAATGTGTGTTAGTGTGTTATTGTGTTAGTGTGTATTAATGTGTTAGTGTGTGTATTAATGTGTGTTAGTGTGTATTATTGTGTGTTAGTGTATTATTGTGTTAGTGTGTATTAATGTGTTAGTGTATTGTGTGTTAGTGTGTATTATTGTGTCAGTGTGTATTAATGTGTGTTAGTGTGTATTAATGTGTTAGTGTATTGTGTGTTAGTGTGTATTATTGTGTTAGTGTGTATTAATGTGTGTTAGTGTGTGTTATTGTGTTAGTGTGTATTAATGTGTGTTAGTGTGTATTAATGTGTGTTAGTGTGTAGTATTGTGTGTTAGTGTGTAGTATTGTGTGTTAGTGTGTATTAATGTGTTTTAGTGTGTATTATTGTGTGTTAGTGTGTATTATTGTGTGTGAGTGTGTATTAATGTGTGTGAGTGTGTATTAATGTGTGTTAGTGTGTATTATTGTGTTTTAGTGTGTATTAATGTGTGTTAGTGTGTATTAATGTGTGTTAGTGTGTATTATTGTGTGTGAGTGTTTTATTGTGTTTTAGTGTGTATTATTGTGTGTTAGTGTATTATTGTGTGTGTGTGTATTAATGTGTGTCCGTGTGTATTATTGTGTGTGAGTGTGTATTAATGTGTGTTAGTGTGTATTAATGTGTGTGAGTGTGTATTATTGTGTGTTAGTGTGTATTATTGTGTGTTAGTGTGTATTAATGTCTGTGAGAGTGTGTATTATTGTGTATTAATGTGTGTTAGTGTGTATTAATGTGTGTTAGTGTGTATTAATGTGTGTTAGTGTGTATTATTGTGTGTTAGTGTGTATTATTGTGTGTGAGTGTTTTATTGTGTTTTAGTGTGTATTATTGTGTGTTAGTGTATTATTGTGTGTGAGTGTGTATTAATGTGTGTGAGTGTGTATCATTGTGTGTTAGTGTGTATCATTGTGTGTTAGTGTGTATTAATGTGTTTTAGTGTGTATTATTGTGTGTTAGTGTGTATTAATGTGTGTGAGAGTGTGTATTATTGTGTATTAATGTGTGTTAGTGCATTATTGTGTGTTAGTGTGTATTATTGTGTGTTAGTGTGTGTATTAATGTGTGTTAGTGTGTATTAATGTTAGTGTATTGTGTGTTAGTGTGTGTATTAATGTGTTAGTTTATTGTGTGTTAGTGTGTGTATTAATGTGTGTTAGTGTGTGTATTAATGTGTGTTAGTGTGTATTATTGTGTGTTAGTGTGTGTATTAATGTGTGTTAGTGTGTGTATTATTGTGTGTTAGTGTGTATTATTGTGTGTTAGTGTGTATTATTGTGTTAGTGTGTATTATTGTGTTTTATTGTGTTAGTGTGTATTAATGTATGTGTGTGTCTATTAATGTGTGTTAGTGTGTATTAATGTGTGTTAGTGTGTGTTAGTGTTAGTGTGTGTATTAATGTGTGTTAGTGTGGATTATTGTGTTAGTGTGTATTAATGTGTGTTAGTGTGTGTTAGTGTGTATTAATGTGTGTTAGTGTGTGTTAGTGTGTATTAATGTGTGTTAGTGTGTATTATTGTGTTAGTGTGTATTAATGTATGTTAGTGTGGATTAATGTATGTTAGTGTGTATTATTGTGTGTTAGTGTGTATTAATGTGTGTTAGTGTGTATTATTGTGTGTTAGTGTGTATTATTGTGTGTTAGTGTGTATTATTGTGTGTTAGTGTGTATTAATGTGTGTTAGTGTGTATTATTGTGTGTTAGTGTGTATTAATGTGTGTTAGTGTGTATTATTGTGTGTTAGTGTGTATTAATGTGTGTTAGTGTGTATTAATGTGTGTTAGTGTGTATTATTGTGTGTTAGTGTGTATCATTGTGTGTTAGTGTGTATTATTGTGTGTGAGTGTGTATTATTGTGTGTTAGTGTATTGTGTGTGAGTGTGTATTATTGTGTGTTAGTGTGTATTATTGTGTGTTAGTGTGTATTAATGTGTTAGTGTGTATTAATGTGTGTTAGTGTGTATTAATGTGTGTTAGTGTGTATTATTGTGTGTTAGTGTGTATTATTGTGTGTTAGTGTGTGTTATTGTGTTAGTGTGTATTAATGTGTGTTAGTGTGTATTAATGTGTGTTAGTGTGTATTAATGTGTGTTAGTGTGTATTATTGTGTGTTAGTGTGTATTATTGTGTGTTAGTGTGTATTATTGTGTGTGAGTGTTTTATTGTGTTTTAGTGTGTATCATTGTGTGTTAGTGTGTATCATTGTGTGTTAGTGTGTATTATTGTGTGTTAGTGTGTATTAGTGTGTTAGTGTGTGTATTAATGTGTGTTAGTGTGTATTAATGTGTTAGTGTATTGTGTGTTAGTGTGTGTATTAATGTGTTAGTGTATTGTGTGTTAGTGTGTGTATTAATGTGTGTTAGTGTGTGTTATTGTGTTAGTGTGTGTATTAATGTGTGTTAGTGTGTGTTATTGTGTTAGTGTGTATTAGTGTGTGTTATTGTGTTAGTGTGTATTAATGTGTGTTAGTGTGTGTTATTGTGTTAATGTGTATTAATGTATGTGTATGTGTATTAATGTGTGTTAGTGTGTATTAATGTGTATTAGTGTGTGTTAGTGTGTGTATTAATGTGTTAGTGTGTATTAATGTGTGTTAGTGTGTATTATTGTGTGTTAGTGTGTATTAATGTGTGTTAGTGTGTGTTATTGTGTTAGTGTGTATTAATGTGTGTTAGTGTGTATTATTGTGTGTTAGTGTGTATTAATGTGTGTTAGTGTGTATTATTGTGTGTTAGTGTGTATTAATGTGTGTTAGTGTGTGTATTAATGTGTTAGTGTGGATTATTGTGTTAGTGTGTATTAATGTGTTAGTGTGTATTATTGTGTGTTAGTGTGTATTATTGTGTGTTAGTGTGTATTAATGTGTGTTAGTGTGTTATTGTGTTAGTGTGTATTAATGTGTTAGTGTGTGTATTAATGTGTGTTAGTGTGTATTATTGTGTGTTAGTGTATTATTGTGTTAGTGTGTATTAATGTGTTAGTGTATTGTGTGTTAGTGTGTATTATTGTGTGTTAGTGTGTATTATTGTGTGTTAGTGTGTATTAATGTGTTAGTGTATTGTGTGTTAGTGTGTATTATTGTGTTAGTGTGTATTAATGTGTGTTAGTGTGTGTTATTGTGTTAGTGTGTATTAATGTGTGTTAGTGTGTGTATTAATGTGTGTTAGTGTGTGTATTAATGTGTGTTAGTGTGTGTATTAATGTGTGTTAGTGTGTATTAATGTGTTAGTGTATTGTGTGTTAGTGTGTATTATTGTGTTAGTGTGTATTAATGTGTGTTAGTGTGTGTTATTGTGTTAGTGTGTATTAATGTGTGTTAGTGTGTGTATTAATGTGTGTTAGTGTGTGTATTAATGTGTGTTAGTGTGTATTACTGTGTGTTAGTGTGTGTATTAATGTGTGTTAGTGTGTATTATTGTGTGTTAGTGTATTATTGTGTGTTAGTGTGTATTAATGTGTTAGTGTATTGTGTGTTAGTGTGTGTATTAATGTGTTAGTGTGTATTAATGTTAATGTATTGTGTGTTAGTGTGTGTATTAATGTGTTAGTGTATTGTGTGTTAGTGTGTGTATTACTGTGTGTTAGTGTGTATTATTGTGTGTTAGTGTGTATTAATGTGTTAGTGTATTGTGTGTTAGTGTGTATTAATGTGTTAGTGTGTGTATTAATGTGTGTTAGTGTGTATTATTGTGTGTTAGTGTATTATTGTGTGTTAGTGTATTATTGTGTGTTAGTGTGTATTAATGTGTGTTAGTGTGTATTAATGTGTTACTGTGTTTTTTATTGTGTGTTAGTGTGTATTATTGTGTGTTAGTTTGTATTATTGTGTGTATTGTGTGTTAGTGTGTATTATTGTGTGTTAGTGTGTATTAATGTGTTAGTGTATTGTGTGTTAGTGTGTGTATTAATGTGTGTTAGTGTGTGTATTAATGTGTTATTGTGTATTATTGTGTGTTAGTGTGTATTATTGTGTGTTAGTGTGTATTATTGTGTGTTAGTGTGTATTATTGTGTGTTAGTGTGTATTAATGTTAGTGTATTGTGTGTTAGTGTGTGTATTAATGTGTTAGTGTGTTTTATTGTGTGTTAGTGTATTATTGTGTGTTAGTGTGTATTATTGTGTGTTAGTGTGTATTATTGTGTGTTAGTGTGTATTATTGTGTGTTAGTGTGTATTATTGTGTGTTAGTGTATTATTGTGTTAGTGTGTATTAATGTGTGTTAGTGTGTATTAATGTGTGTTAGTGTGTATTATTGTGTGTTAGTGTGTATTATTGTGTGTTAGTGTGTATCATTGTGTGTTAGTGTGTATTATTGTGTGTTAGTGTGTATTATTGTGTGTTAGTGTGTTTTATTGTGTATTATTGTGTGTTAGTGTGTTTTATTGTGTGTTAGTGTATTATTGTGTGTTAGTGTGTATTAATGTGTGTTAGTGTGTATTATTGTGTGTTAGTGTGTATTATTGTGTGTTAGTGTGTATTAATGTGTGTTAGTGTGTATTATTGTGTTAGTGTGTATTATTGTGTGTTAGTGTGTATTATTGTGTGTTAGTGTGTTTTATTGTGTGTTAGTGTGTGTTAGTGTGTTTTATTGTGTGTTAGTGTGTTTTATTGTGTGTTAGTGTGTATTAATGTGTGTTAGTGTGTATTATTGTGTGTTAGTGTGTATTAATGTGTTACTGTGTTTTTATTGTGTGTTAGTGTGTATTATTGTGTGTTAGTGTGTATTATTGTGTGTTAGTGTGTATTAATGTGTGTGAGAGTGTGTATTATTGTGTATTAATGTGTTAGTGCATTATTGTGTGTTAGTGTGTATTATTGTGTGTGAGTGTTTTATTGTGTTTTAGTGTGTATTATTGTGTGTGAGTGTGTATCATTGTGTGTTAGTGTGTAGTATTGTGTGTTAGTGTGTAGTATTGTGTGTTAGTGTGTATTAATGTGTGTTAGTGTATTATTGTGTTAGTGTGTGTATTAATGTGTGTTAGTGTGGATTATTGTGTTAGTGTGTATTATTGTGTGTTAGTGTGTATTATTGTGTGTTAGTGTGTGTATTATTGTGTGTTAGTGTGTATTATTGTGTGTTAGTGTGTATTATTGTGTGTTAGTGTGTATTATTGTGTTAGTGTGTATTAATGTGTGTTATTGTGTTAGTGTGTATTAATGTATGTGTCTGTCTATTAATGTGTGTTAGTGTGTGTTAGTGTTAGTGTGTGTATTAATGTGTGTTAGTGTGGATTATTGTGTTAGTGTGTATTAATGTGTGTTAGTGTGTGTTAGTGTGTATTAATGTGTGTTAGTGTGTATTATTGTGTGTTAGTGTGTATTATTGTGTGTTAGTGTGTATTAATGTGTGTTAGTGTGGATTAATGTATGTTAGTGTGTATTATTGTGTTAGTGTGTATTAATGTGTGTTAGTGTGGATTATTGTGTTAGTGTGGATTATTGTGTTAGTGTGGATTATTGTGTGTTAGTGTATTATTGTGTGTTAGTGTATTATTGTGTGTTAGTGTGTATTATTGTGTGTTAGTGTGTATTATTGTGTGTTAGTGTGTATTAATGTGTGTTAGTGTGTATTATTGTGTGTTAGTGTGTATCATTGTGTGTTAGTGTGTATCATTGTGTGTTAGTGTGTATTAATGTGTTTTAGTGTGTATTATTGTGTGTTAGTGTATTATTGTGTGTTAGTGTGTATTAATGTGTGAGTGTGTATTATTGTGTATTAATGTGTTAGTGTGTATTATTGTGTATTAATGTGTGTTAGTGTGTATTATTGTGTGTGAGTGTTTTATTGTGTTTTAGTGTATATTATTGTGTGTTAGTGTATTATTGTGTGTGAGTGTGTAGTATTGTGTGTTAGTGTATTGTGTGTTAGTGTGTATTATTGTGTGTTAGTGTGTATTATTGTGTGTTAGTGTGTATTATTGTGTGTTAGTGTATTATTGTGTTTTAGTGTGTATTATTGTGTTAGTGTGTATTAATGTGTTAGTGTGTATTATTGTGTGTTAGTGTGTATTATTGTGTGTTAGTGTGTATTATTGTGTGTTAGTGTGTATTAATGTGTTAGTGTGTATTAATGTGTGTTAGTGTGTATTATTGTGTGTTAGTGTGTATTAATGTGTTACTGTGTTTTTATTGTGTGTTAGTGTGTATTATTGTGTGTTAGTGTGTATTATTGTGTGTTAGTTTGTATTATTGTGTGTTAGTGTGTTTTATTGTGTATTATTGTGTGTTAGTGTGTATTATTGTGTTAGTCTGTATTAATGTGTTAGTGTGTATTAATGTGTTTGTGTTAGTGTGTATTAATGTGTTTTAGTGTGTATTATTGTGTGTTAGTGTGTATTATTGTGTGTTAGTGTGTATTAATGTGTGTTAGTGTATTATTGTGTTAGTGTGTTTTATTGTGTGTTAGTGTGTATTAGTGTGTTAGTGTGTATTAATGTGTGTTAGTGTGTATTATTGTGTGTTAGTGTATTATTGTGTGTTAGTGTATTATTGTGTGTTAGTGTGTATTAATGTGTTACTGTGTTTTTTATTGTGTGTTAGTGTGTATTATTGTGTGTTAGTGTGTATTATTGTGTGTTAGTTTGTATTATTGTGTGTTAGTGTGTTTTATTGTGTATTATTGTGTGTTAGTGTGTTTTATTGTGTTTTATTGTGTTAGTGTGTCTTATTGTGTGTTAGTGTATTATTGTGTGTTAGTGTGTATTAATGTGTGTTAGTGTGTTTTATTGTGTGTTAGTGTGTATTATTGTGTGTTAGTGTGTATTATTGTGTGTTAGTGTGTTTTATTGTGTGTTAGTGTGTTAGTGTGTATTATTGTGTGTTAGTGTGTATTATTGTGTGTTAGTGTGTTTTATTGTGTGTTAGTGTATTATTGTGTGTTAGTGTGTATTATTGTGTGTTAGTGTGTATTATTGTGTGTTAGTGTGTTTTATTGTGTGTTAGTGTATTATTGTGTGTTAGTGTGTATTAATGTGTGTTAGTGTGTTTTATTGTGTGTTAGTGTATTATTGTGTGTTAGTGTGTATTAATGTGTGTTAGTGTGTATTATTGTGTGTTAGTGTGTATTATTGTGTGTTAGTGTGTATTATTGTGTGTTAGTGTGTTTTATTGTGTATTATTGTGTGTTAGTGTGTTTTATTGTGTGTTAGTGTGTTTTATTGTGTATTATTGTGTGTTAGTGTGTTTTATTGTGTTTTATTGTGTTAGTGTGTCTTATTGTGTGTTAGTGTATTATTGTGTGTTAGTGTGTATTAATGTGTGTTAGTGTGTTTTATTGTGTGTTAGTGTGTATTATTGTGTGTTAGTGTGTATTATTGTGTGTTAGTGTGTTTTATTGTGTGTTAGTGTATTATTGTGTGTTAGTGTGTATTATTGTGTGTTAGTGTATTATTGTGTGTTAGTGTATTATTGTGTGTTAGTGTGTATTATTGTGTGTTAGTGTGTTTTATTGTGTGTTAGTGTGTGTTAGTGTGTATTATTGTGTGTTAGTGTGTATTATTGTGTGTTAGTGTGTTTTATTGTGTGTTAGTGTGTGTTAGTGTGTATTATTGTGTGTTAGTGTGTATTATTGTGTGTTAGTGTATTATTGTGTGTTAGTGTGTATTATTGTGTGTTAGTGTATTATTGTGTGTTAGTGTATTATTGTGTGTTAGTGTGTATTATTGTGTGTTAGTGTGTTTTATTGTGTGTTAGTGTGTTAGTGTGTATTATTGTGTGTTAGTGTGTATTATTGTGTGTTAGTGTGTTTTATTGTGTGTTAGTGTGTGTTAGTGTGTATTATTGTGTGTTAGTGTGTATTATTGTGTTAGTGGAGTTACTCAACCTGATGTTTCTATTCATTAAAGTTCTATGATCTGTGTAAAGCTGTATTTCCTTCCTGTTCTCAGTCACATTACAATGTGTGTGTTATAAACAGTCGTTTCCTCAACTGCAGCACTGATAAAGTTAATTAGAGAAAAACGTATCAGATCAGAGCTGCTTCATTAATTAACATCTGACAGCCAATCAGATTCCAGACCTCCGCAGCACTGTGATGTAAATGTATAAATACATGTAGAATTTAATAAAAACTTTGTAAAGTACTTGGTTTCTCAGCCATCAGTGTGTGTGTGATCGGACCTGAGCTGTGATCAGACACAGACGACTCGTCCTCACTCTGCCATGCGTCTCTTATTTAGAGCAGACAACGCTGCACTCGAGCCTGAAATAGCTTTCGCAGTAAATGTGTCTTTCTCTGTGCTTTAGATTAGACTGGCTGTGGTCTGATTGATGGCAGTCTGATGTGCGGTACGCTCAGACACTCAAAACATCTGAACTCATCTGCAGGTCCAGAGCGGAATGTTGTGTTAACTTGGGATCACATCGGGGTTTCACCAGATCTGAGCAGCTTTCTGTTCTGAAATAAACTCTCGGTAAATACACTATATTGCCAAAAGTATTGGGACACCCCTGAGTTCAGGTGGTGTTGTTCAGGGGTTGGGCTCGGCCCCTTAGTACCAGTGAAAGGAACTCTTAATGCTTCAGCTTCATACCAAGACATTATGGACAATTTCATGCTCTTTGTGGGAACAAAAATTCCCATAAACACACTCCTAAACCTTGTGGAAAGCCTTCCCAGAAGAGTTGAAGCTGTTATAACTGTAAAGGGCGGGGCAACTCCATATTACATTCATGTGCATGGAAAGGCAGACGTCCCAAAACTTTGTGCAGTATAGTGTATATTCCTCTCATCATGATGTAAACTGAAGTCTGATTTTCTCCCAGTGTCTGGAGCTCCAGTTTCAGCTGTCTGTTCATCTCATTGTGTAGTTTTGTTTTCTTTAACTCGTCTTCTTCCTTTCTACAAGTTTCATGAGTTCTTTTATCCTGTTGTTGTTGTAGGATGTTTGTGTTTATCTCGATTCCAGATCTCTGGGGGTTTTTTTTGTCATTTTTCTCCAAATCGTTGTCTATCTAGCTTTTCTGTTTTCTAGCTTGTTGTCAGTTATATTACAGCAGCTAGAAACACACATCTCCTGACTGAAAACTTCCTCATATCAATAATTACACCTTCTTTTAGTATTTATTTTTCCCTCAGTTTCTTGTCATTTGCTAGATCTCTGTCTTTTTTTCCTCCACAAATCATTATCTGTCTAATTTTCTTTATTTCCTCTCTGGGATTTTTTCACTCTTTTCCTGAGCTCAGTAATTTCCAGAACTAATTCCCTGTCTTGTTTACTATTTAATTAAATCCTTGTATTTCCAGTTCCTTGGTTGTTGTGGTGTTTGTGTTGTTTTGTTTGTTCCCCGTCTCCTTGTATTTTCCACTTCTGTGATTTCTCTCTCTCTCTCTTTCTCTCTCTCTCTGTAATTTTCTCTCTTGTTTTCCAGCAGAAATCATGACTTTCTAGTTCTACAGACTCTTGCTTGCACTGTTTGTTTGTTTGTTTGTTTGTTTGTTTGTTTTCAGGATCTGTTTTAATTCCGGGGCTCAGAGTCATTTCTTTCCAGCCGTGTTTCATTTTAACTCCCGGAAATAATTCCCGGAAGCATGATCAGTGTAACAGGGTGAGGACTCTCTACACTCCGCTAATATAATTTGACAAGATTGTGTTTGTGTTCTTATTAGTGAGCTCAGACATGAAGAGTTGATTCCATCAGTGTGTGTGTGTGTGTGTGTGTGTGTGTGAGCGCAGGAGGAAATTGCCATTCTCCCTCCACAGTATATGTCACGCTGCTTCCTCAGGCTGTGACTGAAATTCTCTCAGGAAGCTGTTACCTGAAATCAGAGCAGTTTGACTCCCAGATTTTCTTCATCTTCCTCCTCCTCCTCCTCCAGCAGCAGCACGGACAGGACGCAGCTGAGATTTTATTAGAATCTGACACAGCGTTCGTATCAGAACGGAGAGACGAGCAGAATTTGATGAAAACACGTTTGAAAGCTACAGCTGCTGGAACAATTCACCCCAAACATAAGTGTTTAACTGAGTAAAACTGAGACAAAAACATCAGGAACATCAAGATTTACCTCAGAAACGTCTGAAAAGTTCAAAGAAAATATTCAGAATAGCTGAAAATGACACGGCTGCTAACGCCATGTCCATGGATTTAGCCACAGTTAGAAATATAAACCCTCACGGATCAAAATGTTAACTAGAAAAACAATAGAAAAACTGTTGCTAGGCAACTGTATGGAAACACTGTGTAAGCTAGCTGAGACAGACCGCTTAGCATGTAGCTGTGAGGTCTTTAAAATGGGACGAAATCATCAGAAACATGAGCATTTACCTCAGAAGTGTTGAAATTTTTCCCAGGAAAAGACACAGAACTGTGATTACACTTAGCCTCAAACGCTAACTTCTCAGGAGCATTCACATGAAAGAAGAAAAAACATGACAACATCTTATTTCTGTTTCATTCCTTTATTTATATTTATCTTTAGCTTGAAGATAAAACACACAACACTGATATTTACAAGACACGGCTTCTGTGACAAACACAGGCTCCGTCCGTCCCAAACGCTAGAGACAACAGCGGTCAGTTCTGACCAGAACATATGGCAATACATCTGAACAAAATAATCTTTATTTCTGAGAGAAATGAATAAATAAAATCTGTCCATAACGTGAGCATTTTCAGGACACTGTGTTCTCTCAGGTATCAGGATGTGATATTTGTACATCATCGAGTGATACAAACACAACACGCTCACGTCCACGTAATGACATACAGCCGGCTTTTTCTACTCGCTAATCACAAGAAGACAGTCAGCTAGCTAATAAATAGGCTAGGTTAGCATACAGAGCTAGCATAATGAGGATATATTCAGTCTCAGCATGAGGTTTTATACAGTAATTGCACTGATTAGCTAAATACTACACGGCCTTTACACAATTGGGCATAGTTGTTACACACACAGACACACACACACCAAACGACTTTTCTGTCACAAAACCGGAATGGAAGTGTTGATGAAGGCAGCGTCTCAATCAGCTCTGAAGCTCCCTAGGCGGTGAAACAGTACAACAGGAATCTGAGCAGCTCTGACCACACACTCACAATGTAGCACATCACCACCACTTTACCTACAGCACGATGAAATATATTTTCTGTCATGGATCTTCAAGCATGGTAGGCTAGCTAGCGGACTTTTTTAAAACCATTAAAACAATTAAAAGTCGTTAGAACGCCAAATGATGTTAAAAGTCTCTAACATCAGTACATCAGTGAGAGTTTGAGGAAGCAACAACAACAACCGGAGCTTGGGGGCCTTGCTCAAGGGCCCAGTGGTGGCAGCACTGGGGCTTGAACGCTGATCTTCCAGTCCCAGACCCAGAGCCTTAACCACTTGAGCTACCACCGCCACACATAGTGAGCACAGATAGTGAGCTTCCTGGTTTTTGCAGTGCATTGTGGGAATTTTTTAGGGAGCAAACGTTCTAGTGCTGGATGAAATTTGCGATTGAGAGAAAGACTCATTTAAAATTTAAAATGGCCGACTCCCTGATCAGAGCCCTGACTAGTGACCTCTGGAGCTGATTAAGACGCAGCCAAACAAAACAAAACTAACAAAAACCAAACAACAGAAAAAGAAATAAAAAAAAATTGGACAATGAAATTTAGGACAAGCTCAAGACAAGGAAATTTAACACTGTGCAAATCTAAGCATTACTCAAAGACAGGAAGTAAACCCCAGTGTGAGAGATGGTGCCCTCTGCTGGTCTGGAGGAATTGTTCATGGTGAACGTAGCGGTTTGTGTTGGATCCCAGTGTTTAGGACGCAGCCCTGCTCTTTCCCTGACACACTGCAGACTCATGTTTCATAGCCGGACGAAGATAGGTTCACGATATCAAGATTTTGTTTTCGAATAAAATGTTAACACTAGCATGCAAGCTGAGTTGCGTACATCTCCTGAAATATAAAACTGCTTCGGTGTAAACATTTACGGCATTGACGTCATCTGGACAGAAATTTCCTGACAAGGTTTAGTTCTGATGGACAAACTGGACTAAAAAAGCGTAAACAGATGCCAGCAGCTGAACCTCAAACAGAAGCATGTGTTTAGTCACGAGTGTGCTGATGAAGGTTGTCGCAATTTTGATTAAAAAACAGGGAAAAACCGAGCCTCATGCTTACGAGTCACAGATCACATCATGCAACGATTTTATTTAGTATATTTTCTCATCTGGCGAATAAACCCCGCCTCCTTCCCCTGATCCCCTCCCCCGATTCACTGCCGTCTGCGCAGCCGTCTAGACTTCGAGCTGTTTACACGGTAACCAGAAACATGAGGGCAAAAATATCTCCATACACACTGACGCATTAAAGCACCTGATGTTACAGGATTCCATACACACTGACGCATTAAAGCACCTGATGTTACAGGATTCCATACACATTGACGCATTAAAGCACCTGATGTTACAGGATTCCATACACATTGACGCATTAAAGCACCTGATGTTACAGGATTCCATACACACTGACGCATTAAAGCAGGATTTATTATCTGCTTTCAGTGGATTCACATGAGAGTGACACACACACAAACACACACACACACACACACACAGCAGGACATTCTCTTTCATCATCTGCTGCAGGAGGTGTAGGAGTCGCAGTGTGCTTGTGTTTGAATTGCACTTTCCGTTCACTTGAGGCTCTCGACATGAATATCGCATTTTAAACCGTGACTATGAGCTGTGCCGGCCTCCTACAGCCACTGGAGATCTTCTCATTCTCTGTTTCACAAAAGTCCTAGAGAAACCTGGAGTGCTCACGGATTCCTCAGCCATCACTGCTGAAGTGCTTGCAGTTCCCCTCGAGGGTATGTATTAATATTTAAAACCACGGGACACAGTGGACACATTTCCGGGCAGTTCCACAGGCATCAGGCATTAAAAAGAACTTTTTATTTTTTAATACTGAGTGATAAATGTACCTATCATGACATTACGATTGCTTCCTTTCATTTTTTTTGTTCAGAAATAGAGAAACCTCACATTCTCCACGCTCCAGTGACAGATTCAATTAAGTCAATGACCCGGTGTTGACTCGCCGCTCAGAGAGGAATGCTGAGAGACTTAATGGCTTTTGTAAGACAAATAAAAAACATTCATTAATGTGATAAAAGTATCAGAGGCCACTTTTTATACGATTCATAATTCATATGATTCGAATTCACTGAATCACTTCAAAGTGTCATTTAGGAATAAGTGATTCGTTTGGAAAATTACCCACTGAAACCTGTACCTTATACCCTGAACACTGAACCCCGTTCTCCAGTCTGAATATTTCTGGTCCCATGTAGAATCCTGGTAACCATAGCAACAATGTTGCACATCTAAAGCACATCAAGTACCATTCAGTTCCATAAATTAAAGCCCAAGTGCTTGGACCCCCCCAAACAACCCTTTCATGTTAGCTTAGAAACCAGTGCTGTTCAGCTTGTTCAGCACTGTTAAGCTTGTTTACATGTACGAGCTAATCAGCAGCAAGAACGCTCACTAGCTAAGTCTGTAACAAACTGGAGCATAAATCAAACCCAGTCCATCATTTTCCTTCTGAAACACTTCAGATTTGTGAAAGAAAAGAAGAAGTCAAACAAACAAACCAGTGTAGAAGCATTCTTTCTCATGCAGGATTGATCCACCAGCAGGTTTGCTGAAATTTTCTGGATGAACTTTTCTTATTTTTCTTCACTGAACAGTGTGACGTGATGAGTGAGATGTTTATCTTGTTAATTGGAATGCAACCCTTCAGTTGGACCATCTCAGGACGTTCCTCAGGCTGTAGCAGCAGATGATTTCCTTGAGCGTCTTGCGCATCTCCTGGCTCCTGAAGGCGTAGATGAGTGGGTCGATGACGGAGTTGCACATGATTAGGATGAGGTACATGTTGAAGTGGGACATGAAGCACATGCAGTACAGGTTCCTGGGGCAGGAGATCATGAGGATGAGGTGGAGGAAGAAGGGCGCCCAGCACACGATGAAGATCCCCAGCAGGATGGTGAGCGTGACGGCCGCTTTCATGTTAGTCCTCTGGTGGATGGAGTTGTATCCGGGCAGAGCGGCGATGCGCTTGACGTGCGAGCGAGCTAGCATGAACATGTGCGTGTACAGCGAAGCCATGAGCGCCAGCATGATGAAGAACATGGACACCAGGCAGACGATGACGAGCGTGCTGTCCGAGTAGATGATGAAGACGATGCCGCATCCTGTGCAAAAGGTCCAAATCCCGGTGATGATGAGCGATGCGCGTTTGACTGTCATGATGTTGTGGTAGCGCAGCGCGTAGAAGGTGGTGACATAGCGATCCACGGCGATGGCCAGCAGGCTGCACATGGACGCCACCACGGAGATGCAGATCATGGAGTCGAAGACGTTGTCTATTTGTCTGATGATGTGATCTTCTGCCACCAGCTGCTGGTTGCTCAGTAGATAGATGACAATGGTCTCCCACGCATTGGACACGCTCACCAACATGTCCGCCACAGCCAGACTGCACACAAAGAAGTACATGGGCGAGTGCAGGTTCTTGTTCTTCACTATGGCGCAGATGACCAGGATGTTTTCCAACAAGCTGATGATGCCCAGGATGAGGAAGACCTCAGGGGTGATGTTGAGCTGCTCGCAGACTTTGGATTTCGTCCGAGAAGGTGGAGTTTCGGTGACATTCAGGGCGGAGACATCTCGGCTGGAGTTCACCGCGGCGCTCCACATCGAGGGGATGACAGTGCTGCTCTCCGAGAGGTTCATCTTGCAGATTCAGCGATCAGGTGTAGAGTTTTCCGGAGCTTTCTCTGAGTCAGTGGCTCAGCGTAGGCAGCGTCATTGCTCTGTGTGTGAAGAGCAGAAGGAGATAAAAAGATTAAGCAGATCATCTCAACAATAAACCATGTCTAATACACCTTTAAAGGGAATGTTAAAGCTCGGGTTCTTTGGTTCGTCTCTGGAGGAACGTTTTAAAGGAGGAGCAGTTTTGGATGGAGATTATTAACTGACCTCCAGCTGATTTAATAATAATCATTTCCACTTTTGTTTCTTAAAAAACGACACATCAAACTTTTTATCCATTTATAGATACATTTATTGTTGTCATTTATACATTTATTGTATCGAAACATCTGTTAGCAGCTCTAAACACTCGCTCCCTCACCAGCATCATGAAGAGAGAGAGAGAGAGATATGAACTCAGAAAGAAGCTTGAACTCTGAAAACATGACGTTGCAGCTTCGCCTCTGTCACTGGAGACTCCTTCCATAAAGACATAAACTTCACCACATCAGCCATGTGCTGTACAGATAGTATTTTTTTTTTTTTGGCCAGTGGGTGATCTGCACACGGAAACATCACCCAAGCAGAGAGGCTCCTGTGAGATCCACCAATCAGAGAGACTTGTGAGATTGACCAATCAGAGATGCTCCTGCAAGATCGACCAATCAGAGAGGCTACAGAGAGGTCGACCAATCAGAGAGGCTCCCACTAGATCCAGCAATCAGAGAGGATCTTGTGAGATCCACCAATTTTTAAAAGTGGTTTTGATTGGTTTAAATTAATGGCGGAAATGATGTGGTGTTTTTCCGTGGATACGAGATCGGCACCTTTGGCTGTACACGTCCCTGTGTCGAGCTGTTGCTAGGGAAACGATAGCATATTAGAACATATTAGGTATTAGAACGAGCGTATTAATATAAAGCTGTGATGTGAAGCTGCGCTACAGTCAGAGCTGCTGTTCTAGAAAATTCATCAACACCTTCTGTGAGACTGAACCTTGTGAGGAGTGTGTCCTGTGTTCCCCGTATCTCAGGTCGGTTCCCGGTTCGAGGCTCAGGGTGATGTAGAGTGTGACTCAGTGATGGTCATATGTTCCTCACATTGATGTGTGAGATGTTCACATGTTCCTCACGCTGATGTGCAGGAGAGCTGAGACTTCAGCGTTGTGGCCTGACCCAGATTTTCACGTTTATAAAAGAAGCTTTGTGAGTAAAAGCTGTGTTACATTAAAAGCTTTTCTCAAAAGAAATAATTCATCAGGACCGAGACGGAGACGGTGCTGACATTCGCTCAAGGCTTCTTCTGCAGGAGAGCTCCTCATCCTCATCCTCATCCACACAGCTTGATGAACTCTTTCTCTTTAGGCTTTTATTCGAAAGAGATGTCTCTGGGGTTCTGGAGTCGGATCAGTCAGAAGGTGTTTCAGGAGCAGCAGCTCTGACCGTAGTGCAGATGGCAAATCAGGACAGGAAAATAAATAAATAAATAAAAGAAGCAGCTGAACTTTGATCAGACTTCAGGATCAGAAGCTTCTGAATAATCACAGGAACCTGACGTGATTCTGTGTGTAGGATGATGAGATGATGGTGAGATGATGATGAGTTGATGGTGAGATGATGATGAGTTGATGGTGAGATGATGATGAGTTGATGGTGAGATGATGGTAATATGATGGTGACAGGATGATGAGATGATGGTGAGATGATGATGAGTTGATGGTGAGATGATGGTAATATGATGGTGACAGGATGATGAGATGATGGTGAGATGATGGTAATATGATGGTGACAGAATGGTAACTGGATGGTGAGATGATGACAGCAACAGAACCTCCAGCTTTATTCAGCACATTCAGAGAAAACACTGCGCTGTTTCATCACACACAACGCTCACGACTCACGTGTCCAGCCTGATGCACTCCTGCAGTGCATTATGGGAAATCTCTTAGCCGTTTAGAATGTACAGTGTAGAAAAAAACAACACAACAACACGACTCTTACATCATTTTCTGTAGCAATATTTTTGTATTTTTGTGAAAGAAACATTTGTCTCATCGTCTCATGTTTCATTTCACTTTCGGACAAAAAAACCTGCAGAAAAAAAATGCAAGGTGTGCGTGTGTGTGTGCGTGTGTGTGTGTGTGTGAGAGTGCAGGTGAGTGTGTGTGTGTGTGTGAGAGTGCAGGTGAGTGTGTGTGTGTGTGTGAGAGTGCAGGTGAGTGTGTGTGTGTGTGTGAGTGCGTGTGAGTGCGTGTGAGTGTGTGGTGTGTGTGTGAGTGCGTGTGAGTGCGTGTGAGTGTGTGGTGTGTGTGTGAGTGCGTGTGAGTGTGTGGTGTGTGTGTGTGAGTGCGTGTGTGTGCATGCGAGTGTGTGTGGTGTGTGTGAGAGTGTGTGTGAGTGTGTGGTGTGTGTGTGGTGTGTGTGAGAGTGTGTGTTAGTGTGTGGTGTGTGTGTGAGTGTGTGTGAGTGTGTGGTGTGTGTGAGTGTGTGGTGTGTGTGAGAGTGTGTGTGGTGTGTGTGAGAGTGTGTGTGAGTGTCTATCACTTTTAACAACAAAGCAGCTGTACAGAAATCCAGATGTAGTTTCATATCCCTATGGAGAGCCAGACAAGAGAACACACACACTCACACACACACACTCATACACACACTCACACACACACTCACACTCACACACACTCACACTCACATTCACACACACACACTCACACACACACACTCACACACACACTCACACACACTCACACTCACATTCACACACACACTCACACACACACACACACACTCACACACACACACTCATACACACACTCACACACACTCACACTCACACACACTCACATTCACACACTCACACACACACTCACACTCACACACACTCACACACACACTCACACACACTCACACACACACTCACACACACACACTCACACACACACTCATACACACACTCACACACACTCACACTCACACACACTCACACTCACATTCACACACACACACTCACACTCACACACACACTCACACTCACACACACTCACATTCACACACACACACTCACACACACACACTCACACACACACTCACACACACACTCACACACACACACACACACTCACACTCACACACACTCACATTCACACACACACACTCACACACACACACTCACACACACACACTCATACACACACACACTCACACTCACACACACTCACACTCACATTCACACACACACACTCACACACACACACACACACACACACACTCACACTCACACACACTCACACTCACATTCACACACACACACTCACACACACTCACACACACACTCACACTCACACTCACATTCACACACACACACTCACACACACTCACACACACACTCACACACACACTCACACACACACTCACACTCACATTCACACACACACACTCACACACACACTCACACACACACTCACACTCTGGGTGTTCGAGGCTGTAATTAGAGATTCTGGATGTGTTTTTCGGCCCCTGGCAGCAGATCATCTGCCTGGGGGTCGTTCGTCTCACTCCTGTGTCCTGAATGCTAAAAAATGAATGTCTCTATTTTACATCCTTTTGTTCTGAACAGACAGAATCATGACAGGATGGTGAGATGATGATGAGATGATGATGAGATGATGGTGACAGGATGGTGAGATGATGGTGACAGGATGGTGAGATGATGATGAGATGCTGATGAGATGATGGTGACAGGATGGTGAGATGATGATGAGATGATGGTGACAGGATGGTGAGATGATGATGAGATGATGATGAGATGATGGTGACAGGATGGTGAGATGATGATGAAATGATGAGATGATGATGACAGGATGGTGAGATGATGGTGACAGGATGGTGAGATGATGATGAGATGATGATGAGATGATGGTGACAGGATGGTGAGATGATGGTGACAGGATGGTGAGATGATGAGATGATGATGAGATGATGGTGACAGGATGGTGAGATGATGGTGACAGGATGGTGAGATGATGATGAGATGATGATGAGATGATGGTGACAGGATGGTGAGATGATGGTGACAGGATGGTGAGATGATGATGAGATGATGATGAGATGATGGTGACAGGATGGTGAGATGATGATGAGATGATGGTGACAGGATGGTGAGATGATGATGAGATGATGATGAGATGATGGTGACAGGATGGTGAGATGATGATGAAATGATGATGAGATGATGATGACAGGATGGTGAGATGATGGTGACAGGATGGTGAGATGATGATGAGATGATGATGAGATGATGGTGACAGGATGGTGAGATGATGGTGACAGGATGGTGAGATGATGATGAGATGATGGTGACAGGATGGTGAGATGATGATGAGATGATGGTGACAGGATGGTGAAATGATGATGAAATGATGATGAGATGATGGTGACAGGATGGTGAGATGATGGTGACAGGATGGTGAGATGATGATGAGATGATGATGAGATGATGGTGACAGGATGGTGAGATGATGATAAGATGATGAAATGATGATGAGATGATGAAGAGATGATGGTGACAGGATGATGAGATGATAAGATGATGAAGAGATGATGGTGACAGGATGATGAGATGATGGTGACAGGATGGTGAGATGATTATGAGATGAAGGTGACAGGATGATGAGATGATGGTGACAGGATGGTGAGATGATTATGAGATGATGGTGACAGGATGGTGAGATGATTATGAGATGATGGTGACAGGATGGTGCGATGATGATGAGATGATGATGAGATGATGATAAGATGATGATGAGATGATGATGAAATGATGATGAGATGATGAAGAGATGATGGTGACAGGATGGTGAGATGATGATGAGATGATGATGAGATGATGGTGACAGGATGGTGAGATGATGATGAGATGATGATAAGATGATGAAATGATGATGAGATGATGAAGAGATGATGGTGACAGGATGATGAGATGATGATAAGATGATGAAGAGATGATGGTGACAGGATGATGAGATGATGGTGACAGGATGGTGAGATGATTATGAGATGATGGTGACAGGATGGTGAGATGATTATGAGATGATGGTGACAGGATGATGAGATGATGGTGACAGGATGGTGAGATGATTATGAGATGATGGTGACAGGATGGTGAGATGATTATGAGATGATGGTGACAGGATGGTGAGATGATTATGAGATGATGAAATGATGATGAGATGATGAAGAGATGATGGTGACAGGATGATGAGATGATGGTGACAGGATGGTGAGATGATTATGAGATGATGGTGACAGGATGGTGAGATGATTATGAGATGATGGTGACAGGATGGTGAGATGATGGTGACAGGATGATGAGATGATGGTGACAGGATGGTGAGATGATTATGAGATGATGGTGACAGGATGGTGAGATGATTATGAGATGATGGTGACAGGATGGTGAGATGATTATGAGATGATGAAATGATGATGAGATGATGAAGAGATGATGGTGACAGGATGATGAGATGATGGTGACAGGATGGTGAGATGATTATGAGATGATGGTGACAGGATGGTGAGATGATTATGAGATGATGGTGACAGGATGGTGAGATGATGGTGACAGGATGATGAGATGATGGTGACAGGATGGTGAGATGATTATGAGATGATGGTGACAGGATGATGAGATGATTATGAGATGATGATAAGATGATGATGAAATGATGATGAGATGATGAAGAGATGATGGTGACAGGATGATGAGATGATGGTGACAGGATGGTGAGATGATTATGAGATGATGGTGACAGGATGATGAGATGATGGTGACAGGATGGTGAGATGATTATGAGATGATGGTGACAGGATGGTGAGATGATTATGAGATGATGGTGACAGGATGGTGAGATGATTATGAGATGATGGTGACAGGATGATGAGATGATGGTGACAGGATGGTGAGATGATTATGAGATGATGGTGACAGGATGATGAGATGATGGTGACAGGATGGTGAGATGATTATGAGATGATGGTGACAGGATGATGAGATGATGGTGACAGGATGGTGAGATGATGATAAGATGATGATGAAATGATGATGAGATGATGAAGAGATGATTGTGACAGGATGGTGAGATGATTATGAGATGATGGTGACAGGATGGTGAGATGATGATAAGATGATGATGAGATGATGATAAGATGATGATGAAATGATGATGAGATGATGAAGAGATGATGGTGACAGGATGGTGAGATGATTATGAGATGATGGTGACAGGATGATGAGATGATGGTGACAGGATGGTGAGATGATTATGAGATGATGGTGACAGGATGGTGAGATGATTATGAGATGATGGTGACAGGATGGTGAGATGATTATGAGATGATGATGAAATGATGAGATGATGGTGACAGGATGGTGAGATGATTATGAGATGATGGTGACAGGATGATGAGATGATGGTGACAGGATGGTGAGATGATTATGAGATGATGGTGACAGGATGATGAGATGATGGTGACAGGATGGTGAGATGATTATGAGATGATGGTGACAGGATGGTGAGATGATTATGAGATGATGGTGACAGGATGGTGAGATGATTATGAGATGATGGTGACAGGATGGTGAGATGATTATGAGATGATGGTGACAGGATGGTGAGATGATTATGAGATGATGGTGACAGGATGGTGAGATGATTATGAGATAATGGTGTTCTGCATTAACTCTGTTTTTATCCTCAGAACCACGACCACAACAAAACACAACACAGTGAAATGAAACTCCATAAAACCTCCACATCTTTCTTTGAGAGCAGAAACTAAAATAACAAGCGACTAGGAATCATAGGAATCGTCAGGGCTGAGAGACAAGCATGTGTGTGTGAGTGTGTGTGTGAGTGTGTGTGTGTGTAAAATCATCAGCTTATACAGTCTGACAGCAGGCCTAAGGTTCTCAGCCTTTACTCCCACTTCTCCATCCTCCATCTCTCTCTCTCTCTACTACACAATCTCTCTATCTTCCTCTCTCTCTACTATACAATCTCTCTCTCTCTCTACTACACAATCCCCCCCTCACTACTGCACAATCCCTGTCTCTCACTCACTCCCTCTCTCTCTCTTCCACACAATATCTCTCTCTCTCTCTCTTTCTCCCTCTCTCTCTCCTACACAATCCCCCCCACTACTGCACAATTCCTGTCTCTCACTCACTCCCTCACTCTCTCTCTCATTCTAATGCATTCTGTCCATCACTCCAGAATACCTAAATAGAAAACTTCTCACCTGTTTGTCCCCGACTGTTTTGCACTGCAGCTTTGTGTGTGTGTGTGTTTCTGCAGCCTCTGCATCCTTCTGGTACTTCACCTGGTACTTCTAGACCTTTTTTTCCAAAAGTTGAACCCAAAATCATTTTTGATTTTGACTCAGCTAGAAGGTTCCGGTACATTACACCACTAAACATGGTCAAGAAGCTCCTACAGTTAATCCCTCTAATGGGACAGCAGGACTGATGACCTCACTGTGCTCTCGCATGTGTTCTTTTTCACAAAGCATCACACCCAGTCGCTTCAGTTCCATCCTACACAATACTTTTCTTCTTCTTCTTTGGGCTTTTCCCTTCAGGGGTTCCCAAAGAGAACCTCAAAATGTTCAGCTCTGCTACCTCCAGCTCTGACTCCTGTCTCTTCCTCAGTGACACTGCCTCTAATCCATACAGCATGGCCGGTCTCACCACTGTCTTGTACACCTTCCCCTTGATTCTCGATAACCCATTCCAACCAGCCTGCACTCGCTTCTTTACCTCTTTCCCACACTCTCCATTACTCTGGACTGTTAAACCCCAAGTACTTAAACTCACCTCTTTACCCTGAAATCTTACTGTTCCACTTCCCTCCCTTTCATTCACACCATCCTACACAATTCTGAAGGCCAGAAAAGTGAAGAAAAGATATCAGAGGTCTCTGTGATGATGTAATGTCCTGTCATTTATCTCTGCAGTGAGATCAGACTCTGTATCATGTATTTATTGTTAGTTTTCAGGGTCGCAGTGGATCTGGAGTCGATAAATGAAGACTTAATTTCCCTCAGAGGGGAATATCCTTCTAAAAAGTCATATCATATTAACAGCTTCTTGCACCGTGAAGCTTTGTGTTTTGTATAATTTCGTCCCGTTTCCACGTCCCTGTGTGCCTCTGATACACATCTCTGTGTGATGAGTGTAGTGTAGTGCAGCAGGTGTTGTGTAGCTTGATGTTGTTGTGTGTTACTCCACCATGAGACGTATAAACATCTGAAACGTGTCTGAATAACTCTGTAAAATACATTTCCTTTTTGTGGAAAAAATTTCCTATTGTTTTGAAAAAGGGTGCCAATATTTACGTAGCTGAAGGCACTAGATTATGTAGAATTAGTTATTGTGCAGATGATGAGAAGTTCAACATATCTGCACGCATAATTCCTGAGCATTAATCACTGCTTTCCTCCATCTGTTCATCCCTCGCTCCTCTCCTCCTGAGTTTTCCAACCTCTCAGTGTCCAGCATCTCAATGTCCAGTATCTCAATGTCAAGCACCTCAGCATCCAGTGTCTCAGACTCCAACTTTCCAACCTCTCAGTGTCCAGCATCTCAATGTCCAGTATCTCAATGTCAAGCACCTCAGCATCCAGTGTCTCAGACTCCAACTTTCCAACCTCTCAGTGTCCAGCATCTCAATGTCCAGTGTCTTAGCATCCAGTTTTCCAACCTCTCAGAATCTCAACATCCAGCATCTCTGCATCCAGCGTCTCAGCACCTCAGTGCCTCACCGTCTGTGTCTCAATGTCCAGCATCTTAATGTCTAGCATCTCAACATCCAGCATCTCAGTGCCTTACGGTCCAGCATCTCAATGTCCAGCATCTCACCATCCAGCATCTCAGACTCCAGCTTTCCAACCTCTCAGCATCTAGCATCTCAATGTCCAGCACCTCAGCATCCAGTGTCTCAGACTTCAGCTTCCCAACCTCTCAGTGTCCAGCATCTCAACACCCAGCATCTTTGCATCCAGCATCTCAGCACCTCAGTGTCTCAAATGTCCAGCGTCTCAGTGTCCAGCATCTCAATGTCCCACACCTCAGCATCCGGTATCTCAGACTCCAGCTTTCCAACCTCTCAGTGTCCAGCATCTCAATGTCCAGCACCTCAACATCCAGTGTCTCAGACTCCAGCTTTCCAACCTCTCAGTCTCCAGCATTTCAACATCCAGCATCTCTCTCCTCACTGTCCTGCCTCTCAATGTCCAGCATCTTAATGTCTAGTATCTCAATGTCGCTCCTCTAGTATCTTATTGTCTCGGTCCTCTCCTCCTGTGAGGAACAGAATGAGGAATTCAGCAGCTATAAGCAGCACCAGTATCGAGGGAATAAACCTCATGCTGCCATGTTTCGCTCAGAGCTGACATTTTTATAAGAATAAGGCGATAAATCTCGAGGCAAAATGCTAAAAAGCTGACTCACACATTCCTCTAGAGTTCTTTAAAAAAAAAGAAAAGAAACAATAATGCATAATAAGTCTCCTTCTGTTCAGCTTCTTTCATCTCTCCATGTCTGTTGTGTTCCAAACCAAGGGTTAAGATCTAACATCTAACATCTAACTTGTTCTTCAAGTTAATTGTGTAATCAGCTTCCTTTACAAGAATATAAACGAAATAAATAAAAGGATGGAAATGTGATTTCATATGAAAACGGCGCCAGACTTTCGCAGAGCAAAGATCAGAGGACAAGTGTGGACAGAGGACAAGCTCGCTCTGCCAAACCAAAGTGAAATCGGAAAATCGATTTTCGTTTTTTCAACATCGACATAAACCATAAATTCAAATTAATCGATAATAACGATTAATCGCCCAGCTCTACCAGTATCTCAATATCCAGCATCTTAATGTTTAGCATCTCAATGTCCAGCATCTCAGTGCCTCACCATCCAGCATCTCAATGTCCAGCATCTTAATGTCTAGCATCTCAATGTCCAGCATCTCAGTGCCTCACCATCCAGCATCTCAGAGTCCAGCACCTCAGTATAAAGTATCTCAATGACCACCATCTCAATGTCCAGCATCTCCATACCTCAGCATCCAGCGTCTCAGACGCCAGCTTTACAACCTCTAAGGGTCCAGCATCTCAATGTCCAGCATCTTAATATCTAGCATCTCCACATCCATCATCCCAGTGCCTCACCTTCCAGTGTCCAGCATCTTAATGTTTAGCATCTGAATGTTCAGCATCTGAATGTCCAGCATCTTAATGTCTAGCATCTCAGTGTCCAGCATCTTAATGTCTAGCATCTCAATGTCCAGCATCTCAGTGCCTCACCATCCAGCATCTCAGTGTCCAGCATCTTAATGTCTAGCATCTCAATGTCCAGTATCTCAATGTCCAGCACCTCAGTATCCAGCATCTCAGTGCCTCACAATCCAGTATCTTAATGTCTAACATCTCAGTGTCCAGCTTATTAATGTCTAGCATCTCAATGTCCAGCATCTCAGTGCCTCACCTTCCAGCATCTCAATGTCCAGCATCTTAATGTTTAGCACCTCAGTGTCCAGCATTTTAATGTCTAGCACCTCAATGTCCAGCACCTCAGTATCCAGCATCTCAGACTCCAGCTTTCCGACCTCTCAGTGTCCAGCATCTTAATATCCAGCGTCTCTGCATCCAGTGTCCCAGTGTCTCAGTGCCTCACAAGCGTCCAGCGTCTCCGCGTCTCAGCCTCACACTTCCCATGTTTCTATTTGAAGCGCATCAGTTGAATTCCTCTTCCTCTGCATTTGTCTCCACATCAGTTCTCTGAACTCACAGAAAGGTCACTCTCATTGTGTTATGAGTCAGTCACAGAAAATGTGAAACTCGTTGGATTTTTTTCCAATTAGACAATACTCTAACACTCTTACACCGACTCCCTGGAATATCCGGTGAGGCTGAGTGACCTCTGAATTCTGCAGGAGGTGTAAAAGAGTGGAACAATGAAGGAGGTTTTCTTTTCTCATTTTTTACATTTCCTTTAAAGGATACAGCAGCTCTCACAGGACACGGGTCTGTGGAGTGAAAAATGGAGAGGTTTTCTGTGAGGAGGTGTGTGTGTGTGTGAGATGTATGGAAGGAGTCTCCAGTGTCAGTGCTGTGTATCAGTCAGAAAGGAAGCTGGAAGTTTTCCCACATTTTCAGGACAGAGGAATTTTGCGCTTCCTCGTGATTTCTAGGTAGGATTTCCGACCACTTTGGACAAATTTGTAATACGCATGCATTCACGTGGATGAGCTGTTGCTATAGAATCGATAAGGCATCAGAATGAGTGCATTAATATAAAGCTGGGATGTGCAGCTGCTGTCCTAGAAAACTCCTCAACACTTTCTGACCAATCAGAACGCAGCGCTCTTCACCGCCACGTTCTAAACACAGTTTATGTTGAAAGTCATGAGACTCATAAATTGGAGAGTGACACCAAAATCCGAGATCTGATAAAAAAACAATTGGCTCATCGGTGAGTGGGATCCCGGGGGTCCTGCCCCACTTCTGCTGCAGAGACACATTATTCCATCATTATTTTTTAATGAATATGAAATTTAAAAAAAAACCAAGAAGAAAAGATGGCAATTAGTTCTTTCTTTCAGTCTGTTAGGTTTTTTTTATTCTTCCATTAACGAGGCTTGCTGAAGTCTGAAGCTAAGGCCAAGTTCAAAGTCGCAGGATCAAATTAGCGTCCACCCACACGGGGGCTTTAACACGGCACGCAGCGGTGAGTCAGACGTGTCCGACTGAACACGTGGTCAGATAAACCCACACAGGAAAGGACGGTCACTGGCAGCAGAGCGCTTTTCCCTCTCTAAAGCTCCATTTTTTCTCTCAGGGTCTTCATGACTCACGGCAGCGTCTCCCTCAGCAGGCTGTTTGTTAGCATTTGTTGGACTCTTACACATTAAAGTGTCCATCTCCGTCCTCATTAGCCGCATCACACAGAGCCTGCTCAGAACCTTTCAAGCTGGCTTAGCATTTAATCAACGACAGAGGAGGCGAAGAAAATCCCGCGTCTTAATTTAGGCTGCTTTCATGCTCTCTCTCTCTCTCTCTCTGTCTGTTCAGAAAAATCTCTCGCTGTTGTCTTTTGTGCTGAAATGAAAAAGACGCCTTGTGAAAACACACACACTGTAACCATAACAACACACTGACTAGCCGGGTCAGGAGCCGGAGGAACTTTCTTGCTATAGCCAACCAATGTTGGCAACCACTGACCACCACTGTTACTGTCGACCAATCACTGACCACCCAGTGTTACTGTTAACCAATCACTGACCACCCAGTGTTACTGTTAACCAATCACTGACCACCACTGTTACTGTCAACCTAATCACTGACCACCACAGTTACTGTTAACCAATCACCGACCACCATTTATTCCCAACTTCCCGACCTCTCCCTGAGGAGAACCGGAGAACTGTCCGAGTGCAGGACAGACGCTCAGGAAGACTCCAGGTTCGTCACTGAAATAAAGTCAGTAAAGAGATGGCACATGTGGTGTGTGATGACCGAGTGGACAGGGCGAGGGCGACTCCTGCACCTGACAGAAGACTAGCTCAGGATTTGTCTTCATCCATCTCACAGACTCTAAACAAATCTATATTTACTTTCTACTGTGTTTGGTAAATTACCCAGAAGGCTTAGCAGCGCATCACCCTGACTTTTAAATCAGACTCTCTCTCTCTCTCTCTCTCTCAATCCTCTCATCCCTGCGTGTCCGTGTAACAGCACCGAGTGTTTTACTGACACCCACCCACACTGTGTGTGTGTGTGTGTGTGTGTGTGTGAGACTAATCACTGCAGTAGATGCTTTCAGACCTGTGAGGATGTCAGCTTTCCACTGAATGAAACACAGATTTGATTCATTTATTTTTACTTCGATCCCTCTCTCTCTTCTTTCTTTCTTTCTTTCTTTCTTTCTTTCTTTCTTTCTTTCTCTTTCTTTCTTTCTTTCTTTCACTCTGCATAATTCTCACTTTCCCTTATCTTTTTTATTTATATATTTGTATTTACTTCATTTCTTCCTCCTGCTTTACCCATACATTTGTTTCATAATTTCTCAATGACCTTCTTTCTTTGTATTCCACTCTATCTATCTATCTATCTATCTATCTATCTATCTATCTATCTATCTATCTATCTAATAATTTAGTTCCTATTTTGTCCATCCATTACTTATTAAACTTTTAATTCTTTCTCATTTACCTTCTTTTTTTATTCCACTCTTACTTTTTCTTTCTTTCAAATTTTCTGTCCTGTTTTTTTCTTTCTTTCTTTCTTTCTTTCTTATTCTCTCTCTCCCTCTCTTTCTTTGTTACTCTTGTCTCCCCACGCCGTCTCTCTCTCTCTCTCTCTCTCTCTCTCTCTCTCCATGTCGCCGCTTCTTGGGCAGTTTACAAGGACAGTGTGAAAATTACTGAGCTTTTACGTAAAAAAAAAATTGCACTTAAAATATCTCTCTATCCATGAAGAACAGATAGAGGACACTAGCTAGATTGACAGAACGGTATCTTCCGTCACTTTCTTCACTTCACCACCACATTCTAGCGGTGTCCTGTGTTGATTTTTCTCCATGAGGATCTCGTTTTGTCGGATCTAACACACCAAATTCATTTCTCTCTTTCTTTCGTTTTATTTTATGCCACAAATGTGCGAGGTGTTGATTTATAGCACCGATCGCAGTCAGGCGCAGACACTGTGCAGAATCCTGACATTTATTCATCCTAACACAAGAGAAATGACGGAATGAAACATTGCATCAATTATTTCAGTTTATTTACAATGAAAATTAACTTTTTTTCAGTGTTTATCCAACATTAGGTAGCTAAATAACTAAATATTATTGTGTAGATCTGTTGATATAGCAACTAGCTAAAATGATTCTACTAGTCAATGTTCGTTAGCAATGTTTCATTCATACATTTTATTCAGGTTTATTACAGGTATTACTCACTAAATATCACAATTTACACAATATGTTGCTAGCAAATAAACTTATTTTTAATTCACTTATATAGAGAGATATTTTTTTAATTCTCTGCTCATCCTGATAGCTAAAAGCGTTAGCTATGTCGAATGACTTTTGCTAGTTTCTGAATTTGTCCAATTCATTGATATTTGGTCTGTAAAATGAATTAATAACACGATTAAAATGATGAATGAAACATTGCTCGCACTTTAAAAAACACGGAATAAAACCTTTAGAAAACGAGTTAAACTTATTTAATCAGCTGCTAGTTTTGCTAACGGGATGAAGACAGGAGGAAAATTTGCTGATGTTCAGTTTAAGTAGACATACAGCAGCAGACCTGTGATAATGTTTGTAAAATTACGGAGTGTTTTAAGTATTAAAGTATGAAATTCATTAATGATAGCGTATTGTGCGTGGTGATCATTTTTATTCGTATTAATTAAGTGTTTAAGTGAAATATTTCCTATTCATTTCAAAGCGCGGAGCTCTGTAACACACCCGTACTATTTTTTACACACTACCTAGTAGGCTAGTATGCGGTTCAGAGCGTTGCCAAGGCGACGAGTCAGAAGGCGAGCGCTAGCTGCGTACTATTCCAGCACACTGTTTAGTAGGGAAGTATGCAGAAGCATGAAACTCTTCCACTCACCTGAACTGCGGCGCGCTTCCCGAGTTTTTTCGCTTTATTTTTTATTAAATAATAATAATAATAATAATAATAATAATAATAATAATAATAATAATCTTCCAGTGTTTGTGCACGAAGGGAACCTGAGAGTATGAGATCTGAGACTGGAGATGGGTTACATTTATAGATTTCAGGAGAGAGGAGGGAGAGAGAGCTCCACCTTCCACAAACACACACACGCGCGCGCACACACACACAAACACACACACACACATTCAGTCTTTCACTTCCTACAGGTCTCATTAGGACACTTATAACTGCTGATCCAGTGCGTGGGTGTGTCTGTGTGTGATGTTCTTAAAAAAATGTAAGTATTTTACATAATATTCTACACATGCTGTATCTGCATCACACAACTGTCACCCAAATGAGGATGGGTTCCCTTTTGAGTCTGGTTCCTCTCAAGGTTTCTTCCTCATACCATCAAGGGAGTCACCTCAGGCTTGCTCACTTGGGATAACATCTAGGACTGATTGTCTGTTTATGTTTGTTGTTTTCTTATGTTGTTTCTCATGTAAAGCTACTTTGAGACAATGCTCTTTGTTAAAAGCGCTATACAAATAAAATGGAATTGAATTGAATTGAATATTTTAAATATTATTTATTTAGATATTTTGAAATACTGCAGGGATGCTTGTGTATGTTTTTTTTGTCGTCAATTGATCAAACCCCATCCATTTGTCTGTTCCTCTTAATCAGAACCAGATGAATGTCCTCTGGCAGCTCAGAACCTCATTAAACAAATTTAGATATGTCCATCCTGACAAACATTAACCCTCGCTTCAGTCCTGGTCCCGGACGCTGCTGCAGGAGTACAGTGGACGACTTAATAATCAGGCAGCTCTGTGTGGTCAGCTTGTGGGCAAAACAACCTGGACGATGAAGAGTGTCCACTCCTGTGTAATAACTGAACCAGGACGACTTTTTTTATTAGCAATTTAGAAAAAAGTCTTCTCACTTCTGTTTTTGCATCATGCTGCCCTGCAACCTCATCATCCTCCTCCTTATCCTGGCTAAAGTTACATCAACATCCTGCAAATACATAAATAAATAAAAAACATGCCAGGAAAGAATCACATCATTATCATGTATAATATTTATTACATTTTATCCAGGATCCCCTAACATGATTATCCTGGATATTGTGACATCACAGTCCTGCATAGTCATGTTGGAACAGGAAGGGGTCATCCCCAAACTGTTCCCACAAAGAGCATGAAATTGTCTAAAATGTCTTGGTATGAAGCTGAAGCATTAAGAGTTCCTTTCACTGGAACTAAGGGGCCGAGCCCAACCCCTGAAAAACAACACCTGAACTCAATGATTTGTAAGGGTGTCCCAAAACTTTTGGCTATATAGTATATTACCTTTTATTCTGGATGAGCTTACATCATTATTCATGAAAATTTTACACTGATATTCTGGATAATATTATACTTTATCCTAGATATTTTGACATTATCAAGATAAGATAAGACTTTATTAATTCCAGGTGGGAAATTCCAGTGTTACAACAGCAGACACGAGACAATAGAGAATATAAAACAAAAGACAATACAGCAGCAGATGGGTATTGAAATAAGCTATACAAATATACACAGAGGTCTGTAGATAGCTAGGCAGAATAATAGATCAACAAGATACACTAGTATGCAGGACTGGACTGAGCAAAATTCTTCTTGTACAATGTTTCTCCTCCAGGAACAGTGCAGAAAAATCAAAGTATCTCCTCAGGTGTTGAGCTTCATGTGGAGTTGTACAGCACAGTCTGATGGCTGGAGGTAGAAAGCTCTGTGAAAGCGCTGCTTCCTGCACCAAGGCAGGAGGAACCTCCACTCTGCTCAGGATGTTGGAGTGACAGGTGGAGGTGTTCGCTCAGGATGTTGGAGTGACAGGTGGAGGTGTTCGCTCAGGATGTTGAAGTGACAGGTGGAGGTGTTCGCTCAGGATGTTGGAGTGACAGGTGGAGGTGTTCGCTCAGGATGTTGGAGTGACAGGTGGAGGTGTTCGCTCAGGATGTTGGAGTGACAGGTGGAGGTGTTCGCTCAGGATGTTGGAGTGACAGGTGGAGGTGTTCGCTCAGGATGTTGGAGTGACAGGTGGAGGTGTTCGCTCAGGATGTTGAAGTGACAGATGGAGGTGTTCGCTCAGGCTGCTCAGGATGTTGAAGTGACAGGTGGAGGTGTTCGCTCAGGATGTTGAAGTGACAGATGGAGGTGTTCGCTCAGGCTGCTCAGGATGTTGAAGTGACAGGTGGAGGTGTTCGCTCAGGCTGCTCAGGATGTTGAAGTGACAGATGGAGGTGTTCGCTCAGGCTGCTCAGGATGTTGGAGTGACAGGTGGAGGTGTTCGCTCAGGATGTTGAAGTGACAGATGGAGGTGTTCGCTCAGGCTGCTCAGGATGTTGAAGTGACAGGTGGAGGTGTTCGCTCAGGCTGCTCAGGATGTTGAAGTGACAGATGGAGGTGTTCGCTCAGGCTGCTCAGGATGTTGGAGTGACAGGTGGAGGTGTTCGCTCAGGATGTTGAAGTGACACGTGGAGGTGTTCGCTCAGGCTGCTCAGGATGTTGAAGTGACAGGTGGAGGTGTTCGCTCAGGCTGCTCAGGATGTTGAAGTGACAGGTGGAGGTGTTCGCTCAGGCTGCTCAGGATGTTGGAGTGACAGGTGGAGGTGTTCGCTCAGGATGTTGAAGTGACAGGTGGAGGTGTTCGCTCAGGCTGCTCAGGATGTTGAAGTGACAGGTGGAGGTGTTCGCTCAGGCTGCTCAGGATGTTGAAGTGACAGGTGGAGGTGTTCGCTCAGGCTACTCAGGATGTTGAAGTGACAGGTGGAGGTGTTCGCTCAGGATGTTGAAGTGACACGTGGAGGTGTTCGCTCAGGCTGCTCAGGATGTAGGAGTGACAGGTGGAGGTGTTCGCTCAGGATGTTGAAGTGACACGTGGAGGTGTTCGCTCAGGCTGCTCAGGATGTTGGAGTGACAGGTGGAGGTGTTCGCTCAGGATGTTGAAGTGACAGGTGGAGGTGTTCGCTCAGGCTGCTCAGGATGTTGAAGTGACAGGTGGAGGTGTTCGCTCAGGCTACTCAGGATGTTGAAGTGACACGTGGAGGTGTTCGCTCAGGCTGCTCAGGATGTTGGAGTGACAGGTGGAGGTGTTCGCTCAGGATGTTGAAGTGACAGGTGGAGGTGTTCGCTCAGGCTGCTCAGGATGTTGGAGTGACAGGTGGAGGTGTTCGCTCAGGATGTTGAAGTGACAGGTGGAGGTGTTCGCTCAGGCTGCTCAGGATGTTGGAGTGACAGGTGGAGGTGTTCGCTCAGGCTACTCAGGATGTTGGAGTGACAGGTGGAGGTGTTCGCTCAGGCTACTCAGGATGTTGGAGTGACAGGTGGAGGTGTTCGCTCAGGCTGCTCAGGATGTTGAAGTGACAGGTGGAGGTGTTCGCTCAGGCTGCTCAGGCTGTTGAAGTGACAGGTGGAGGTGTTCGCTCAGGATGTTGAAGTGACAGGTGGAGGTGTTCGCTCAGGCTGCTCAGGATGTTGGAGTGACAGGTGGAGGTGTTCGCTCAGGCTGCTCAGGATGTTGGAGTGACAGGTGGAGGTGTTCGCTCAGGCTGCTCAGGATGTTGGAGTGACAGGTGGAGGTGTTCACTCAGGCTGCTCAGGATGTTGGAGTGACAGGTGGAGGTGTTCGCTCAGGCTGCTCAGGATGTTGGAGTGACAGGTGGAGGTGTTCGCTCAGGCTGCTCAGGATGTTGGAGTGACAGGTGGAGGTGTTCACTCAGGCTGCTCAGGATGTTGAAGTGACAGGTGGAGGTGTTCGCTCAGGCTGCTCAGGATGTTGGAGTGACAGGTGGAGGTGTTCGCTCAGGATGTTGAAGTGACAGGTGGAGGTGTTCGCTCAGGCTGCTCAGGATGTTGAAGTGACAGGTGGAGGTGTTCGCTCAGGCTACTCAGGATGTTGAAGTGACAGGTGGAGGTGTTCGCTCAGGCTACTCAGGATGTTGAAGTGACACGTGGAGGTGTTCGCTCAGGCTGCTCAGGATGTTGGAGTGACAGGTGTTCGCTCAGGATGTTGAAGTGACACGTGGAGGTGTTCGCTCAGGCTGCTCAGGATGTTGGAGTGACAGGTGGAGGTGTTCGCTCAGGATGTTGAAGTGACAGGTGGAGGTGTTCGCTCAGGCTGCTCAGGATGTTGAAGTGACAGGTGGAGGTGTTCGCTCAGGCTACTCAGGATGTTGAAGTGACAGGTGGAGGTGTTCGCTCAGGCTGCTCAGGATGTTGGAGTGACAGGTGGAGGTGTTCGCTCAGGATGTTGAAGTGACAGGTGGAGGTGTTCGCTCAGGCTGCTCAGGATGTTGGAGTGACAGGTGGAGGTGTTCGCTCAGGCTGCTCAGGATGTTGAAGTGACAGGTGGAGGTGTTCGCTCAGGATGTTGAAGTGACAGGTGGAGGTGTTCGCTCAGGCTGCTCAGGATGTTGGAGTGACAGGTGGAGGTGTTCGCTCAGGCTGCTCAGGATGTTGGAGTGACAGGTGGAGGTGTTCGCTCAGGCTACTCAGCTCTCAGTTACAGCGCTCAGCTGTGTAAAAGACACTTGACAGAACAGACTTGACATGGCAGTAATTAGAGCTGCTTTTGTCTCTTTGTGACTGTCCACGTTCATGTCTCACCCCAGAGTGTTATTCAGGTGAACACTCAGGTCCACACGGCTCTGTATGCCACAATTACAGTAACTTCTGTATATGAGTCACCTCTGAACTCACCCTGTGGAGCATCCATACTGCTTACTGTCCTCTCAGACACACAGCTCTGTAGGAACACAAAACACAAGGACAGAGTCCACCTCTGCACACAGCTTCTTCTCTGCAGTGGGCTGGATGATGTTGAAGGCACCTTGAAAAGTAAAAAAACAACCAAAAAAACATAACTACTAATAATACAAGTACATCATTATCCTGGATAACAGGGACAAGAAAAGAGAGACAACAGTACATAAAGTACATAAAGGGATAACAGTACATCATCACATCACACCACTGTCCCTGTCCTGGATAATATTACCTAACTATCCTGGATAACACAACATCACTATCCTGGATAAAACAACATCACTATCCTGGATAACACAACATCACTTTCCTGGATAATATAACATCACTGTCCTGGATAATATAACATCACTCTCCTGGATAACACAACATCACTGTCCTGGATAATATAACATCACTCTCCTGGATAACACAACATCACTTTCCTGGATAACACAACATCACTGTCCTGGATAATATAACATCACTCTCCTGGATAACATAACATCACTTTCCTGGATAATATAACATCACTGTCCTGGATAATATAACATCACTCTCCTGGATAACACAACATCACTCTCCTGGATAATATAACATCACTCTCCTGGATAACACAACATCACTCTCCTGGATAACACAACATCACTTTCCTGGATAACACAACATCACTGTCCTGGATAATATAACATCACTCTCCTGGATAACACAACATCACTCTCCTGGATAACACAACATCACTTTCCTGGATAACACAACATCACTGTCCTGGATAACACAACATCACTATCCTGGATAATATAACATCACTCTCCTGGATAACACAACATCACTATCCTGGATAATATAACATCACTCTCCTGGGTAACACAACATCACTATCCTGGATAATATAACATCACTCTCCTGGGTAACACAATATCACTATCCTGGATAATATAACATCACTCTCCTGGGTAACACAATATCACTATCCTGGATAATATAACATCACTCTCCTGGGTAACACAACATCACTATCCTGGATAATATAACATCACTCTCCTGGGTAACAACATCACTATCCTGGATAATATAACATCACTGTCCTGGATAATATTACCTCACTATACTGGGTAACACAACATCACTGTCCTGGATAACACAACATCACTGTCCTGGATAACACAACATCACTGTCCTGGATAATATTACCTCACTATCCTGGATAACACAACATCACTATCCTGGATAACACAACATCACTATCCTGGATAACACCAGAGGTGGACGAAGTACACAAGTTCCTTACTTGAGTGAAAGTACAAATACTACTGGTCAAACATTACTCCATTACAAGTAAAAGTTGTAAAGACAGATTTTTACTTAAGTAAGAGTACAGAAGTTCTTGTTTTTAAAAGTACTTAAGTATCAAAAGTAAATGTCAACACATTGTTTTATTATTGTTGCATTGTTGTATGCAATACTTTCTGTGGAATTAAGAGCTTTTAGAATGTTACAAAACCTATAGAAATTAAACAACTGAACTGACAAAAAAAGACAGGTATAATCATTTATTTTTAATTTAACACTCCTACCACCCCCAACAAAAAAGTACAGGTACATCTCAAGAATTAGAATATCATGAAAAAGGTCAATATTTTTTGTCACTCAGTTCAGAAAGTTAAACCCATATATTATATAGATTCCTCACACATAGTGAAATATTTCAAGCCTTTATTTCTTGAAATTGTGATGATTATGGCTTACCCATTAAGGAAAACCCAAAATTCTGTGTCTCAGAAAATTAGAATATTACATAAGATCAATAAAAAAAAGGATATTTCAAAGAGAAATGTCAGACTTCTGAAAAGTATGTTTGTTTCTATGCCCTCAATACTTGGTTGGACCTCCTTTTGCATCAATGCGGCGTGGCATGGAGGCACTCAGCCTGTGGCACTGCTCAGGTGTAATGGAAGCCCAGGTTGCTTTGATAGCGGCCTTCAGGTCATCTGCATTGTTGGGTCTGGTGTCTCTCATCTTCCTCTTGAGGAAGACTCTCTATGGGGTTCAGGTCAGGCGAATTTGCTGGCCAATCAAGCACAGTAACACCATGGTCATTGAACCAGCTTATGGTACCTTTAGCAGTGTGGGCAGGTGCCAAGTCCTGCTCTAAAATGAACTCAGCATCTCCATAAAGCTTGTCAGCAGAAGGAAGCATGAAGTGCTCTAAGATTTCCTGGTAGATGGCTGCGTTGACTGTGGACTTCAGAAAACACAGTGGACCAACACCAGCAGATGACATGGCAGCCCAAATCATCACTGACTGTGGAAACTTCACACTGGACTTCAAGCAATATGGATTCTGTGCCTCTCCACTCTTACTCCAGACTCTGGGACATTGATTTCCAAATGAAATGCAAAACTTACTTTCATCTGAAAAGAGGACTTTGGACCACTGAGCAACAGTCCAGTTCTTTTTCTCCACAGCCCAGATAAGATACTTCTGACGTTGTCTCTGGTTCAGGAGTGGCTTGACACGAGGAATGCGACATTTGTAGGCCATGTCTAGGATTCGTCTGAAGCTCCCCCAAATTCTTGAATGGATTTTGCCTGACAATCCTCTCAAGGCTGCAGTTATCCCTTTTGCTGGTGCACCTTCTCCTACCACACTTTTTCCTTCCACTCAACTTTCTGTGAATATGCTTGGATACAGCACTCTGTGAACAACCAGCTTCTTTAGCAATTACCTTTTGTGGCTTCCCCTCCTTGTGGAGGGTGTCATTGACTGTCTTCTGGATAACTGTCAAGTCAGCAGTCTTCCCCATGATTGTGTAGCCTACTGACCCAGACTGAGAGACCATTTAAAAGCTCACCTTTGCAGGTGTTTTGAGGTAATTAGCTGATTAGGGTGCGACACCATAACTTTCCAATATTGAACTTCTAATTCTCTGAGACACAGAATTTTGGGTTTTCCTTAATCGGTAAGCCATAATCATCACAATTTCAAGAAATAAAGGCTTGAAATATTTCACTCTATGTGTAATGAATCTATATAATATATGGGTTTCACTTTCTGAACTGAGTGACAAAAAATATTGACCTTTTTCATTATATTCTAAATTTTGAGATGTACCTGTACACATCTATGTGTATCCACTCATGAACATTTCAATCAAATGGTCTGTAAATGAAGACTGGTCAGAAAAAAAATCTAACCTACTTTAAAACCCAGCTACACAACTGTAGCTGTACAACCACCCAACAGCAACACTGCTTTAACAAAGAGTTATATATATTTCCACAATTCATTTACACCGTTTTCATATGCATTTACACCATTGTCCAGGCTCCTCCCTCCTGTGTGCAATGCGTTGTGGGCAATATTAGCCATTAGAGTGTGCATTGTTCTGCACTTTGAATTTATACCGGAAGTAGTAGACCATCCAGGAATTTTTGGAATACTCTTTTCAGTATACTATGATTTGGGGCATACTAAGTCTATTTTTGAATACCATTTAGGACACATCGTATGAGAATTTGGACACAGCATACGTTTTTGTGTGTTAACTAACATCATTACCAATGAGTTGGTGGTGTATAACATACAAAGCATATATTCGTCCATTTCATCAGCAATTGTGTTAAAAAAATTATGGAAAACCACTGAACTTTACAACACGTGACGCTACAAGAGTGAAAAAAAAATCATCCTATGATTAATGTAACTACTTTCTACTCAATGACATTGACAGAAATGTAGTGGAGTAAAAAGTAGAGTATTTGTCTTTCAAATGTAGTGAAGTTAAAGTAAAAAGTATCCAGAAAAAATAATACTCAAGTAAAGTACAGATACTCAAAAAGTGTACTTAAGTACAGTACTCAAGTAAATGTACTTCTTTACTGTCCACCTCTGGATAACACAACATCACTGTCCTGGATAACACAACATCACTGTCCTGGATAACACAACATCACTGTCCTGGATAACACAACATCACTGTCCTGGATAATATTACCTCACTATCCTGGGTAACACAACATCACTATCCTGGATAATATAACATCACTGTCCTGGATAATATTACCTCACTATCCTGGATAACACAACATCACTGTCCTGGATAACACAACATCACTGTCCTGGATAATATTACCTCACTATCCTGGATAATATTACCTCACTATCCTGGATAACACAACATCACTGTCCTGGATAACACAATATCACTATCCTGGATAACACAACATCGCTGTCCTGGATAACACAACATCACTGTCCTGGATAATATAACATAACTGTCCTGGATAATATTACATCACTGTCCTGGATAACACAACATCACTGTCCTGGATAACACAACATCACTGTCCTGGATATCACCACACAATCATCCTGGAAAATTATCAATATATTTCTTGTCTGGATAACATGACATTTTTTGTGCATTCCATCACTTTCCTGTATTCCTCATTATTTTGGATAACATATTTTATATTTTATCATATTTGTATATATTAACACAACATCACTGCCTTAAATAACACAACATCACTTTCCTGGGTAATATTATCTCACTATCCTGGATAACACAACATCACTGTCCTGGATAACACAACATCACTGTCCTGGATAACACAACATCACTGTCCTGGATAATATAACATCACTCTCCTGGATAACACAACATCACTTTCCTGGATAACACAACATCACTCTCCTGGATAACACAACATCACTGTCCTGGATAATATTACCTCACTATCCTGGATAATATTACCTCACTATCCTGGATAACACAACATCACTCTCCTGGATAACACAACATCACTATCCTGGATAACACAACATCGCTGTCCTGGATAACACAACATCACTGTCCTGGATAATATAACATAACTGTCCTGGATAATATTACATCACTGTCCTGGATAACACAACATCACTGTCCTGGATATCACCACACAATCATCCTGGAAAATTATCAATATATTTCTTGTCTGGATAACATGACATTTTTTGTGCATTCCATCACTTTCCTGTATTCCTCATTATTTTGGATAACATATTTTATATTTTATCATATTTGTATATATTAACACAACATCACTGCCTTAAATAACACAACATCACTGTCCTGGATAACACAACATCACTGTCCTGGATAACACAACATCACTGTCCTGGATAATATAACATCACTCTCCTGGATAACACAACATCACTTTCCTGGATAACACAACATCACTCTCCTGGATAACACAACATCACTCTCCTGGATAATATAACATCACTCTCCTGGATAACACAACATGACTATCCTGGATAATATAACATCACTGTCCTGGATAATATTACCTCACTATCCTGGGCAACACAACATCACTGTCCTGGATAACACAACATCACTGTCCTGGATAATATTACCTCACTATCCTGGATAACACAACATCACTATCCTGGATAACACAACATCACTATCCTGGATAACACAACATCACTGTCCTGGATAACACAACATCACTGTCCTGGATAATATTACCTCACTATCCTGGGTAACACAACATCACTATCCTAGATAATATAACATCACTGTCCTGGATAATATTACCTGACTATCCTGGGTAACACAACATCACTGTCCTGGATAACACAACATCACTATCCTGGAAAACACAACATCACTGTCCTGGATAACACAACATCACTATCCTGGATAAAACAACATCACTATCCTGGATAACACAACATCACTGTCCTGGATAACACAACATCACTGTCCTGGATAATATAACATAACTGTCCTGGATAATATTACCTCATTATCCTGGATAACATCATATTTTATCCTGAATTCCATTGCTTTATTATCCGGGGTAATATGCAGTAGAATGGAGTGTTTGTGTGGATCTGCAGGGAAACAGGTGTATGTTTCAGTCTGGATGGATTCAGTCAGGACATTAAAGTGGTTCCAGCTGGGGAACAGCTCAGCTTTTAGCGAGTTTAAGCGGCGGGGAGCTGAAGGCATAATCGCTAAAGGCTGACTCATCCATTTGGATCAGTACCTGCTGATCTCAGAGATTTGTATTCCTCAAACATCTGAGAATTATTTTGGTCCACAGCCATTTAGTGATTTCTAAACTAGTAGCAGCAGCTAGAAGGGAGAGCTGAAGTCATCATATGCTGGGATTAAAGGACATTCCGTTAAACACCAGGAGGTGTGACCCAGGGGGTGGAACCATACTGAGGATAGAAGTGATTCTGTTCGTCCAGGATAGCCACTAAATGAGGTTCCTGTGGTGAGGTGAACAGCAGGACACAGCAGTGTTGTCGATGCGTAGAGATGATCACATTGTGTGACTTCGCTGAAGAAGTAAATGTGGTTTGGAGAAAAAAAAGAAAGACCTTGGCTGAGGCAGACTGCCTTTACTATTAACAGCATTATCCTCACAGCGACAGTACAGAAGTGAAGTAGCAAAGATATGAATCATGTAGCTGACTTATTCTCCTTCACAAGCTTTGGTTATTTTTAAAGCTCATGTGCTGGGTTTAGATTCTCAGATCAGGTTGCTGGGTCAACGAGTCCTGAGACCAAGCTGCAACCAGAAGAAAATCTGAATTAAAGAAATCAGCTACAGCTTGAAGAAATTTACGTTTTGTTCACATGCTACTTAGATTATAAGATTCCAAAGTGCTAATTTTGTAAACATTATGAACACTAAATCGCATGCAGGCTTGATAGTGTTAGCTTGCTGTATTATTTCAGGGGGGGGGTGCTTTTTTTGTAATACACAAAACAAATGAGCAGTTTCATTGGGAAATTTTCCATTAACTTACATTTAAGATGTACATTTAAGATGTGCTTCTTCCTGAGATTACTGAGGAAGAATCACCTCTCTACGGACATAATGAACAATTTCTACCGTTGTGCAGTAGAGAGCATCCTAACCAGCTGTATTACAGTCTGGTACGGGAACTGCTCTGTCTCGGACCGTAAATCGATTCAAAGGGTGGTGAAAACCGCCCAACACATCATTGGGACTCCACTCCCTGCCGTTGAGGACGTCTACAAGAAGCAGTGTCTGCGTAAGGCTCGCAGCATTGTGAAGGACTCCTCTCACCCTGCACATAAACTGTTTTCTCTCCTTCCCTCTGGAAAAAGGTTCAGATGCCTAAAAGCCAAAAGCAGCAGGCTAAGGAACAGTTTTTATCCCACAGTGGTTACCTTAGTGAACTCAACTTCACTAACCTCCTTACAGGGACAGTAACTTCCCCCCACACACTGATAAACCCGGCAGTGATGTAATATATCTCTGTAAATACTCTCTGTACATTCATCTGTATAGTCTGCACATAGACTATATACTAATATATGTATATTCATATAGGTATATAGGTGTGTGTGTATATGTATACTCCCTGCATATTCATCCAGCTGTAAAGTTATTCATAGTTATTCATATGTATATTTCATACTATTGCATATACTGTAAATTCATCTATATATAGTTTCTGTATATTTCCTATTCCGCACATTCATATATATCTGTAAAATTACAATTATTCTGTACATTAATTTATATATTCTATGCACAATATCCATCTTTGCTCACTTTATACTCTATATTCATATATATATATATATATATGTATATATTTGTAAATCCAATTTATATATAGCTTTTATTTATATATATTTATATATATGTTCATATTGCACTGCTAACTTGCACTTCTGGTTAGATGCTAACTGCATTTCATTGCCTTGTAACTATGTGCAATGACAATAAAGTTGAATCTAATCTAATCTAATCTAATCTAATCTAATCTAATCTAATTTTCACATTTTCATACTTAACACTAGCATTAAGCTAGCTAATTCCGGCAGCAGTTCACTCAGATGGAGATAAAGACATGGAGCAGGTTGTCCAAGTTATTCTGTGATTAGATTTTAATTTTTATGTCCTGATCTTGGGAAGTCTTCTTGTTTTTTTTTTCATGTAGCGATGATGATGATGATGATGATGAAGTTCAAATACTCCACCATTTAGAGTCACACAGAAAAGAGAAAGACACCATTCTAAACTCTACTCATTTTATCAGCTTACAGTAAAAAGCAAAATGTTGTGATTTTGTAACTGACAAAAAACAGAGGCCGTGTTTTCTGCAGTCTCCAGCTCTGTGGATTTTAATCTGGAAAGGAAAATGAAATGGAACTCTACATATCACTGTTGCACAGACACGAGAAATATGTCTAGAAACCTTGAAATGTCTACTTTTAAATGGACTGATGAAAAATGAAAACAAATATTCTGTGTTAGTGCGATGTTTTTCTGTCACAGCTCATAAGTGCTGATGTGTCCTTCATGAACGATTCGTTCATTTTAAATGAATCCTTAATATGATTCAGGAACAACAATTCATCTCAGAGAATGATTCGTTCATTTTAAATGAATCTTTAATATGACTCGGGAACAACGAGTTGTCTCAGAGAGTGATTCGTTCATTTTAAACGAATCCTTAATATGACTCGTTTCTTCTGCTTGGATGTTTTTGTACGGCATGGGTTGTGGCCAGAACAGCAACCCTACAGTTCTTAAATGAAGTCAGTAAATGAGGAAAATTCCATCTGGTTATATTAGTAGTGAACGCTACAATAGTTTTGTCTTATTCTAAACGTGATCAACGTTTGCGTGAGCAGATGTGTGGAGGTTGTTGGCTTAATTAAAATTGTAATAATTTAATAAATGAACAAAAATGACTAGAAAAATGATGAGTTCGTTTGGGGAACGAGTTTCAAAGATCCGAGTCAGTGAAATGTTCTGAACTTCACATCTCTATAATCTAAACACACACATTCTCTGCGCGCGCTATTTATATACGGTAACGATCTGCACAAAATATTCAAATGAGGTTAACGCCCACCATCAATGCAACCAATGCAGCAGTGGTCTTCCACCTTGATGTAACCACTGAGGGCGGGTCAGGGACTCCCCAGCTGTGATAATACATCAATATTCATGACATAAAAACTTCCTTAAACAAATAGTGTCACACAAATGTTAATCAGTGAATCGTTTTACAGAACAGGAAGGTTTTAACAAAAATTTAGGTCAAAACAAAAATTTAAAGACTTAGGTCTACATCATCATGAGCACAAAAGTTTACAAAAAATATACTTTAATATGTGTTTGATAAGATAAGATAATGAAATAATGTATATATACAAATGTATTCAAAAATTTCAATGAAATACACCAACCAGGCATAACATTATGACCATCTGTCTAATATTGTGTTGGTCCCCCGAGTCAAACTCCTCAAAATACTTACACTTGTCCATTTTTCCTGCTTCTAACACATCAACTTTATATATCCCTAATATATCCCACCCACTAACAGGTGCCATGATGAGGAGAGTCTTATTCACTTCACCTCTCACTGCTCACAATGTTATACCTGATTGGTGTATGTGTTTAAAAAGATAAGTATGAGATGAGATGAGATGACATGAGATGAGATAATATAAGATGAGATAAAATGAGATATGATTTGATGAGATATGATAAGATGAGATATGATGAGATATGATATGATAAGATAAGATATGATGAAATGAGATATGATGAGATATGATTTGATAAGATGAGATGAGATGAGATGAGATGAGATGAGATGAGATGAGATGAGATGAGATAAGATAAGATAAGATAAGATAAGATAAGA
>NC_080733.1:18927455-18952455 GCF_019097595.1 Hemibagrus wyckioides
TTATAGTGTATTATATGCATTACTAGGGGCATTATAGTGCATCATTAGCATTATTAGGTGCATTATAGTGTATTATAGGCATTACTAGGGGCATTATCTTTCATCATTAGCATTATTAGGTGCATTATAGTGCATCATTAGCATTATTAGGAGCATTATAGTGTATTATAAGCATTATTAGGGGCATTATAGTTTATAATTAGCATTATTAGGGGCATTATAGTGCATCATTAGCATTATTAGGTGAATTATAGTGCATCATTTGCATTATTAAGAGCATTATAGTGTATTATAGGCATTACTAGGGGCATTATAGTGCATCATTAGCATTATTAGGTGCATTATAGTGCATCATTAGCATTACTAGGAGCATTATAGTGTATTATAGGCATTATTAGGGGCATTATAGTGTATAATTCACATTATTAGGGGCATTATAGTGTATAATTAGCATTATTAGGGGCAGTATAGTGTATTATAAGCATTATTAGGGGCATTTTAGTGTATAATTAGCATTATTATGGGGCATTATAGTGCATCATTAGCATTATTAGGGGCATTATAGTGTGTAATGGGCATTACTAGGGGCATTATAGTGTGTAATGGGCATTACTAGAGGCATTACAGTGCATCATGGGCATTACTTGGGGCATTACAGTGTATCATAGGTATTATTATGGCCCTTATTACATATCATAGGCATTGTTAGGGTTATTATAGCGCAACAAAGGCATCATTAGGGGCATTGTAGTGTACCATATGCATTAATAGGGGTATTATAGTGTACCATAGCCATTAATAGGGGTATTATAGCAGAACATAGGTATTTCTAGGGCCATTATAAAGCATTGTACGCATTATTAGGCCTTTTAGTGGAGACATTATTGTAGGCATAAATTGATTGTGAGGTCCATAATAATGTGATAAATCCCATAATAATGCATTATAATCATGATTATTCCCAGCATTCAGGTCTCATGATGAAGGGGAGCTTCTTTGGTGCTGGTGAAAAATGTGTTATGAACATTCCTTATAAGGCATTATGTTATAACTAATAATCCATAATAAAGTTAGCTATAGAGTGTAATTTCTACTATTTTTATTATTCACATTTCTATGAATAATTATTCCCATGTTTGTGATGGCTTATGAATGGGTTATAACATGCTATGAATGTTATGGAGGATGTGATCTACAGCAGACTCTAAAGTCACCGTGCTGGAAGTTAGAAATGATGATGATGTCCATCACGTGTTGCAGAAGCTGGAAGTTATTCAATGATCTGTTTATTCTCCTGGTGTTTATTAATAACGACGCCACAGAAGTGGTTCTCCTCGCACAGGGAACTCATGTCTCGCGTTAAATGACTCTAGTTTTATGTATAAATCAGCTGACTTTCTCCCTCTGAAGCTCTCTGAAGCTTCTCTTCATCTTCACCGCTGGTTTGTACCCACGGGCAGTGAATGTGTTTGTTTTTGATACCCCACACACACACACACCCTTTATTACCATCAGTGGTTTGGTCTCCTGTAGTAGTTTATATATTTTGTGGTGTAACTTCACACAAGCGCCTTGTTTTTCAGTGCCCTGAGGTTCTTTTATTGATATTTTAAAACATAATTTTGGCAAACCAGCTTCTAGAAATGACAGCGCTGGCTCGCTTCTGTCTGGTTTGGTTCTCCATGGTTTGGATTCAGGCCCCTGTACCAGTTGTGGGTTACAGTAAAGAAGCTTTTCTTTTAAATAAATGTCCTACAAGGAAGTAGAGAAACTGTTGGATAATTGCCTCAAAATATTAATATTAATGTGGCTTTTTCCTAAAAATCCAGCCAGATCACCTTAGAGACTCCATCATTTGTATAAATTCCAGAAGTCTATTAGCTCTAGCTCTCTTTATACACTAAAACCACCTGTCTAATGTTGTGTAGTGCAACCAAAACAGCTCTGATTCTCTGAAGCATAGACTCCACAAGACCCCTGGCACCTAGACCTCTGGCACCAAGACATTAGCAGCAGACCTGGAGGTGGAGCCTCCATGCATCAGACATGCTGTTCTTCCTTGGAGAACTGTAGCGAGAAAACCTCATGACATCACAGTTCAGCCCATGAGAACCTCTATACACATCAACTTGAAGATCTGTATGTTCACTCAATGCCTGGTGTATCCCAACCCATGACGGGTGCCAGTGTAATGAGATGTTTAAGGTCAGATCGGAGTAGCTAGCAGAAGTTTCTCCTCTTCTACGTGACTCGCCTCAGACGAACCCTCGTCCGATTAATTAGACACACATGAGGCGTTTTTTTTTTCTGTGCATAAAAGATTCCAAAGTTTTGTTTGATCCTTTTTTTAATATAAAGTGAAACTAATCTTCAGGGTCGGAATCTCTCGGAGTCGTGTACTTTCAGAGTGGAGTTAATTTGCACCGTTGCTTCTATAGCATGTAATTAGCCACGTGATTTGAAGCTGTTCATTTGGACTGTCAGAGAACAATGGTGGCTAACGACACACTGCCGGCGAATCCGGCGCATACAGCTCACACTGTTTAATTATCCGCAATGCTGATCTTCTCGGGTGGATTATAATGAGGCATTCAACATTAGTGTTTATGACACCTGGGCTGTTTTTTTTCTGTGCTGACTCCGCCCCCTGGTCACTAACACCTGCCCCTCCCTCGTTCACCTCAAATCACATACTTTAAAAGTAGGACTATATTTCCAAACTAATAAAAAAACATCAGGCAGACGCGAGTGTATGAGGGAGGCAAGGAGAGGATGAGTTGAGTGTCATCAACATAGCAGAGGAATAAAACCCCACATGAGGATATGACCTCAGAGAAAAAACCATAGAGGATATGACCTCACAGAGAGAGAGAGAGAGCAGGTATAGAGGAAAGGACCTCAGAGGTAGTGAGCAGGTGTAGAGGAAATGACCTCAGAGGTAGAGAGCAGGTGTAGAGGATATGACCTCAGAGAGAGAGAGCAGGTGTAGAGGATATGACCTCAGAGAGAGAGAGCAGGTGTAGAGGATATGACCTCAGAGAGAGAGAGCAGGTGTAGAGGAAATGACCTCAGAGAGAGAGAGCAGGTGTAGAGGAAATGACCTCAGAGAGAGAGAGCAGGTGTAGAGGATATGACCTCAGAGAGAGAGAGCAGGTGTAGAGGATATGACCTCAGAGAGAGAGAGCAGGTGTAGAGGAAATGACCTTAGAGGTAGAGAGCAGGTGTAGAGGATATGGCTGCAAAGCGAGAGGGGAAGTTAACTCGTCTGGAGCTTTCATCTGTAGACTCAGACACGTCTGAAGGCTTCAGCGCAGGTTTTCTGTCTGCTGAAGGACAACAAAAGTGAGAGAGAAAGCAAATGAAAGAGATGGAGTGATGAAGTGAAAGGCTTTTCTTTCAGATTTACTGAAGAATTAATAATCGCTTGTTTATTAGTAAATGAGTTTAAACACAGCTAGAAAGATATCAGCTAGAACTTTTTACAGGGGGGGGGCGATGGTGGGGGCAGAGAGAGAGGGAAAGACATCATCTCCTTGGTGTCTTTGATATGTCCAGTTCCTGTAGATAGAGGGATGTTTGATTGAGAGAGCAGTGGTGCTGGTCAGTAGTTACTGATATCTGAGGTCAGGTTTCTTCAGATGTTACTTGATCAGATGTTATGGAGGAGATGATCTGCAGCACTGTGTGTCCAGAGGGCAGGTGGTCTGGTGGAATCACTGGACATGTAGTGCAGGAATCTGAGCAGCAGTAAAGGACCGGGAGATTTGAGCAGGTGTGTGGTGGAAGGAGGCAGCAGGGCTAGCAGCGGTCAGGTCAAGAGGGTGAAGGAGGAAGTGGAGGGGTGAGAAGGAAAATAAAAGATACTGTGAAGCTCGTGTTCCTGTAGGCAGACCTCCAGCTTTCTGTGGAAACTCTGCTCCCAGGTGTGTGTTGATCTTTGACTTAGCGTTATTTTGGATTCTGGACTGTTTTTCCACGAGCTTGCACATGGCTCTGCTCGTCTCCATGGTTACCAAGAGAGATGTGTTTTATTCCCTGCTCTCTGGTCTCGGATGGCAGGTATAGCTCATATACGGAGTGATCCAGTCTGTCACTTCACCTGAGACTTTATGAAGCTTTATAAAGCGGCTAAAAAATCGTCTCCGTGTCCAAAACCTCCTTCATCATGAGGTATGCAGATTTATGCAAATGACCGCCGCCATGACGATCCGCTGTGTAAACACTCTAAATTAATAAACCTGCCGAATGACTCTCTCGGCTCTCTCGGGGACGAGCCCTGACTTTAATGTGCCTCTGTGCAGTCAGTTGGTGTGACGCCGAGATAACGGTCTGATAAAACGCTCTGCTTTTTTTTTTTTACGCTAAAAGCCCGTGATCGCTGCTTTGTGCCGCTGTGATGAAAAGCTGATTTAATTAAACACTACAGCGCATTAACGATGCGCTAATTGGCCTTACACCAGCTTCATTATCTTCCTAACCACGTCTCAGGTTCGGGGAAGTTAACTCGTCTGGAGCTTTCATCTGTAGACTCAGACACGTCTGAAGGCTTCAGCGCAGGTTCTCTGTCTGCTGAAGGACAACAAGCGCGAGAGAAAATGGAGAGATGGAGGGATGAAGTGAAAGGCTTTTCATTCAGATTTACTGAAGAATTAATAATCCCTTGTTTATTAGTAAATGATTTTAAACACAGCTAGAGTCAGAGAGAGAGAGAGAGAGAGAGAGAGAGAGAGAAAGAAAGAAAGAAAGAAAGAAAGAAAGAAAGAATGAAAGAAAGAAAGAAAGAAAGAAAGAAAAAGAACGAACAGTGTATCAGGTCACAGTGTAGTGTGTAATTGCAGTAAAAGTAGTCTATCTGCAGTGCTGCACAAAGTATTGGCACACCCCTTACCCTGTCAATCAATAGAATGTCACCACTGAGGAGATATGATTTAGGTGATGCTTTTCATGAGAGAGAGAGAGAGAGAGAGAGAGAGAGAGGTGGGGTATGAGTGAAAGACTTCCTAAAAAATATAAAGAAGAATCAATTGCAGTAAGTGTATGGACCCTGTTTTCTGCTTTAACACACACACACACTCACACTCACACGCTCACACACACGCTCACACACACATGCTCACACACACGCATATTTCAGCACATGACGGTCAGATGGTTCTTTAATAGCCACTCATCATGAGTCCTGGTTAAAGCAGGCTTACACACACACACACACACACACACACACACACAGAGTTGCTTTGTCATCTTCACACGGAGGTAAAGAACTGAGGAAATAAACACTGCCTCAGGCTGAATGGATAAAACACTGCAGGAGGGGATGTAGGAGCAGCTTCTCCCAGCTCCAGTTAACACACTGCAGTTTATCAAAAAATAACCAGAGTTCATCAGGTACATGTGTGGTAATGACTTTAATGAGGAAGCTGAATAACAAGGGCGGAGACGCGCCCTAATCATCATCATCTTCATCATTAGTTAGTTAGATTTAATGATTGAAATCTACTGTTGTAATAAAATCATCTCATTAAGCAGCACCGCAGTCTGGACCCCAGAACCCACAGGAATTTACCAGAACAAACTCATCTGTAGATTATAAAGCACTGATGTGTGATCAACTGACGTAGTGATTATACAACAGGAGAGAGCGAGAGGGGGGGTGGGGGGGTGGATGGGGAGAAATCAGAATGGAAAACAGCAGCAGGATTCACTGAGCTGTTATTAATGTCCACTGCTAGATCTTTACATAATACATGAATAAGACCCAGCTCTGTAAATATCCTGGACTCACTGGGTTCCGTGTGCAGGACCAACACGCTGACCTTCAGTCATTACTTACTTATTTATTTATTTATTTAGAGTGATAATAAAACAGAATTAGAGTAGTCACGATAACAGACTCCGGATAAAGTAGAGCTCTTAAGAGATGAGCAGAGTGTGAGTGTGTGTGTGTGTGTGTGTGTATCGGTGCACAACCTGGTAATTAACACAACACAAATTCCCCTCCTCCCAAGCAGCTTCCTCTCCTCACTGATTATTTTCCTACAGCTCCATGTCTCTGTATCTGTTCTTCCTCTTCAACTACAGACACTCACCAACATACTGCCTGTTCTGTTATAGCACAAAGAGAGGGAGAGACAGAAACACATAGACAGACACACAGACAGACAATAAGAGAAAGAGAGACAGATGGAGACAGAGACAGACAGACAGACAGACAGAGAGAGAGAGAGAGACAGAGAGAGGCAGAGAGAGACAGACAGACAGAAATCGAGAGGGGAGGAAGGAAGGAAGGAAGGAAGGAAGGAAGGAAGGTAGGGATTAAGCGGAGAAGACAGAGATAAGAATGCAAGAAAGAAAACAAGAAAGAAAGAAGAGCTGATTATTTTCCTACAGCTGCGCTTCTCTGTATCTGTTATTCCTTTTCCACGGCGACTCACCAACCTGCTCTCTGTTCCATTATAGCAGCAATAAAAACTCTCTCTCTCTCTCTCGCTCTGTACAAAAAAAACTCCCGAGTTGTTCTGGATGTTTCCATAGAAACCACGAACAGGGCATAAACTCTTCTGTTCTCCTGCTGAAGATGTTAAAGCTCTGAAACTGGAGACTCCTTCCATATGATACACAAACACATACAGCCTAGAGGTGAAGGAGCTGTTGCTATGGAAACAGTAAGGTGTTTAGATGGAGTGTATTAAAGCTCTGTGGCAGAACATTAATAACTAACTGCTGTTGATGGAGTGAATCGTGTTTAAAACGAGCTAGTCACTGAGCTAGAACCCAGCAGAACCGGGGACACATCAGACGAGCTCCATACGTCACTGAGCTAGAACCCAGCAGAACCGGGGACACATCAGACGAGCTCCATACGTCACTGAGCTAGAACCCTGCAGAACCGGGGACACATCAGACGAGCTCCATACGTCACTGAGCTAGAACCCAGCAGAACCGGGGACACATCAGATGAGCTCCTCTGCACTTCAGCTTCTTCTTCTGTGTTTTTAAAAGAAATCCCTCGGGATCTTCAGGACTGCAGCTGGAATCCTGGAAGCTCCAACATGCCGCTTCTTCTGTTCTATCTTTCTTTTTTCCTCCAGCTTTGCTCAGAGCAGAACGAGAGACTGGAGAGGAACTCATTACCGCAGAGAAAGACGACACGCACCGAGAACGAGGGATCAACTTACAGACGAGCAAAAAGAAACAGAATAAAAAGAAGAGTTTCTGATAACCTTCACTTCATTTCACTTCAAAAAAAAAAAAAGAAAGATAGAGGAAGGAAGGAAGGAAGGAAGCACAAACAGGAGGAAAGGAAGGCAGAAAGGAAAGAAAGAAAGAAAGAAAGAAAGAAAGAAAGAAAGAAAGAAAGAAAGAAAGAAAGATAATGTTTTATTGTAATTTTTGTTTACAGAAAAACAGATGATCAATAAATGAGAAAAAGAAGAGAAGGAGGCAGTCACTCTTTTCATCATGTGTTTATTTTTCGATTTTAAACTCGTCTTTTTTAGAAAACGAAGTGACTAACAGCAGAACATCAACAATCAACCACTAACAAAAAAAGAAGAGACCTGTAAACCTCCGTGTGTGAGTGAGAGAGAGAGAGAGAGAGAGAGAGAGAGAGAGACAGATGGTATATGATGGAGTTTTTTCTCTCCGTGTTTAAATCTCTCCATCAGCAGGATTGGATTCTCAGAGCCGAGGCGTTCTCACTCCGTCTTTCTTTCACACACACAAACTTTTCCCGTTCTTCCTGACACTGAGCTAACGCTGAAGGTCATGTCATTGATGGACACACGCTAATGCTAATGACCGTCTGACAGGAAGTCAGGGGAAGAGAGAAGAAACACACAGAAACAGGAGCTGATTAAAGAGTGTAATTATATATCAGTGATTCTCCCAGAGCCAGAGTTACATAACTGATTAAAGCCGAGAGAGAGAGAGAGAGAGAGAGAGAGAGAGAGAGGGAGAGACAGAGAGAGAGAGAGAGAGACAGACAGAGAGAGAGTGCAGGGTAATGAGCTCGTTAGTGTGCAGAGCAGCTGAGAGGAAATAACATTGATATTGTTAGAAACAGAAGTGAATGTTTATGGAGTAAGTGTGAACTCGGCCCTGATGGAGGTTTTCCACAGCGAGACGGCGGGAAATCCACCTGCAGGAGCTGACAGGAAGTGGAGAGAATAACGCCTTCACTGAGGACTGAAAATTATTACTCTGTTAGTCTGATGGACACGCCCACAGCCGTGCCCAAGGACACGCCCACAGCCGTGCCCAAGGACACGCCCACAGCCATGCCCAAGGACACGCCCACAGCCGTGCCCAAGGACATGCATATAGAATAGAAAAGAAGAGAGAGAAAGAAAGAAAGAAAGAAAGAAAACTTGAGGAAAAGGTGAGGAAATAAAACCTAAAGGTAATACCTATAATGTATAATATAAAGGAAAAAAATACTTTTTTATGAAGAGACTGGGTGACGGGAAGGATGTTTAGAGAAAGAAAGAAAACTAACATTTTATTTAACACAATATAATGAAAGAAAGCAAGATGACAGAAGAAGAAAGGAATGATAAATAATCAAAAAGCAAAAAAATCCTTAAAAGTGAGGAGAAAAAAAAAGAAAGTGTGTTTCTTGTGTCTGTGTATGAAAGGTGAAGCAAAGCTGCTGATTGGTCGGCTGCTGGAGCGGACATGTCACCCATACACGCTAGCTGTACACGTCACCCGTACACGTCACCCATACACGCTACCCGTACACGTCACCTGTAAACGTCACCCATACACGCTACCTGTACACGTCACCTGTAAACGTCACCCATACACGCTACCTGTACACGTCACCCGTACAAGCTACCCGTACACGTCACCCGTACAAGCTACCCGTACACGTCACCCATACACGTCACCCATACACGCTACCTGTACACGTCACCCGTACACGCTACCTGTACACGTCACCCGTACACGCTACCTGTACACGTCACCCGTACGCGCTACCTGTACACGTCACCCGTACGCGCTACCTGTACACGTCACCCGTACGCGCTACCTGTACACGTCACCCGTACGCGCTACCTGTACACGTCACCCGTACACGCTACCTGTACATGTCACCCGTACACGCTACCTGTACGTCACCCGTACGCGCTACCTGTACACGTCACCCGTACGCGCTACCTGTACACGTCACCCGTACACGCTACCTGTACATGTCACCCGTACACGCTACCTGTACACGTCACCCGTACGCGCTACCTGTACATGTCACCCGTACACGTCTTCACACTTTCAGTGTCCTAGTTCATCACTAGTTAAACACAGTTACTGAAAGAATGAAAACCACTACATACAAATGCTTTACACACACACACACACCTCATACACACACACACACACCTTTAGTAGCCATGTGTGAAAATGAAACTTAGCAGCTTTGCCCAGCTTGTACAGAAGTGATTTAATTAAAAAAAAAATTAAAAAAAAATAAAAAAGAGAGAGAGAGAGAAAAAAGAAATCCAGAGGACGTTCCTGAGGTCACTGCAGTTCAGGCCGTCTTCTCGAACACAAACACCAGGTAGATACCTGCAGCACAGAGACACAACACCTCACTGAGTGGAGTCATGGGGATAAATAAACTCAGACATTTACATAAAAATATATCAATTAACTAATCAATCAATTAATCAAATCAACTAATCATGTTTAAAGATATTTTCAAAATATATTTACTTATTTGAAATCTGGCTAATAAACCTAACTAAGAAAGTTCCACAGAGTTCAATAATCTCCAAGAGAAAAAAGGGGGCGGGGCTTCCAGGGAGGAGAGTTAATAAGATTGAGCAGCTACTCATCTGTCAATCATCCCAGACTCGGATGCTGATTGGCTCGTTGTGTCAGGAGGAAAAATGAAGCCTGGTGTTTTCACGTGTTTTAGAGCAGTTAACTCTTACTAGCATACGCTGATGTAAAAGGTGTGAAAGTGGGTGGAGCTAGAATTATATACGTACTTAAACATTTCACCCTTCACCAGAACGAACTCTGAGACTAACTCATACTCTTTTATGACTTTTCTTACGATTTTAAAAAACCACTCTGTTACACTGTTGTATACAGATTATGGTTTCCATGGTAACCAGAGATGTTCCTGTTTATTTGTAAGAGTCGATCTGTACACAGAGTTAATGTAGAGAAACTGATTTTATACGTACTTGTAGCCTCCCATTCTGACCTGGACAGCGTCCCCTGTGAACAGACCAGACGTTAGGTGCATACACACACAGTTTACATGTAGTATGCCACGCTTCAGTGCATTATGGTTGGATAAGCGTTTTCATTTACACTGCTGTGTGTGTGTGTGTGTGAGTGAGAGAGAGAGAGAGAGAGAGATTGTTTGCATGTTCAGTGTATTGAGCTCTGGTAGGTGTGACATGTTCCAACTGGTTTCTGCTGTCATGTAGGGGTGTGTGTGTGTGTATGTTCTGACCAGTGGCAGTGAGACCCCGGTGCTCTGTGCTCTCCTCTCGGCGTGTTCATACTCCTTCACACTGTCACACGCCAACCTGCCTCTGTCCTCCACAGGGTATTGCTGTAACACACACACAGAAATGTGGTGAGTGAGACAAAGATTCTCTCTCTTTCACACACACACACACTCACACACAAACCTCGAGAGCCTGCATCCTCTGCATGAGACTCTTGTTCCTCTCATCTTTGATCTTCTCCTCAAAGAACTGATGGAAAGTTTTCTTATACACCAGACGCATCTTGTACTTCTTCGCCATTCTGATGAACAGATAATAAAACACTCTGTAATAAACACGTTACTGTGTAGAACTACAAGAGAATTACACGTGAATTCTACAGAGTCAACATGTGAATTCTACACGGAGCAAACGTGAATTCTACACAGAGTAAACTCTGACAACTGCTCTGGTTATTTTACTGAAAGAGAGTGAGCTCCCCCTGCTGCTCACTCACTGTATTACACCACCACACAGGAGGGGACACTGAGGCACTGACCGGTTCAGCTGGTTATGCTCATTTCTGCTTTGAAACTGATCTGAGTGAAAAGGTAACTCTGCTCCACAGCACCCTCTGTGCTCAAACAAGTGCTTTGCAATTCTAATGAGAATAATTTTGTTTAAATTATCACAAAATCTCCTCCTCCACCAACACCACCTCCTCTTCCTCCTCCTCCACCACCACCCCCATTTCCTCCTCCTCCACTACCAACACCACCCCCTCTTCCTCCTCCTCATATGTAAGCAGTTTAATGATGAGACTCACTCCACGAACAGTGGGAAGTACACCAGGAACTCCGGCACGTCCACAACTCCCTCCAGGTTGAAGTCGTACTGACAGCCGAACAGCGGATAGTCACCTTTCTTCTGGAAGGTCACGCGGTACACCTCATTCCCGAAGCTGTTGGAATCCGACTGCTCTAGACGCTTCCTGCACACAGAGTGGTGAAAGGAACTAATGCTCTCTCTCCTGTACTGACCACATACATGAGCATGCACACGGCCGGACATCCTGAACGGAGGAGGAGCAACACTACAGTTCCATAAATTTAAACTTATCCCCAGAACTACACCTTTTAATAAATGTTTTTTCTGATTATATGAGTAAGCTGGTGATCAGTAAGAGTGTGTGTGTGTGTGTTGAGTTTAGATTTCAGATGGTAGGGTTAGGTAGGTTTACTCACATTACTGTATAAGATGATGGATAATGAGCTGACAGTCAGTGACTCAGGGTCAGTCAGTGACTCAAAAAGTCAGTAAAAATGAGTGAATCAGTCAGTGAGTGAGTCAGTAAATGAGTGAATCATTCAATGAGTCAGTCAGTGATTCACACACGCAATAGTGTGTACACACACTGTTACTACAAAACACACACCTTCACTTTCCCATTTCTCTCTACCTCCATCACTTTCACTTCTCTCTATTTTTATCTCATTTTCATTGCTTTCCCTTTCTCCCTCATTTTCTCCCTTTGCTCTCCTCCTTCATTTATTCATTATTTTATTTTATTTTCCTTTCTCACCTTTCTAGTTTTATTCAATATTTCTTCTCTTTTTCCATTCATTGGTTCTTTCATCCTTTTTTCCCCCCACCTGTCCCTTCCTTCATTTTCATCCTTCCCTCATCCCCTTAATTCTCTTCTTCCTTCATCTTGTTCTTTCTTCACTGCCTTCCATCTCTTCTCTCTCTCTTTCTTTTCTGCAGATCTTTCATTTAAATTAAGAAGTAATATAATACATATCGTGTGTGTGTGTGTACATACACCAGCTCATAGGCGTCGGGCGTGGTCCCGATGAAGAATCCCCCAGGGCGGAGCCTCTCGCAGGCGTTCCTCAGCATGGTGTCGGCCTGCTGCTGGCTCTCGAAGGAGTAATGATACACAAACTGACAACTACACACATCAAACTGCATCTCAGGGTCACTCAGCTTCTCACTCAGCAGCTCCTACATACACACACAAACACACCTTTCGTTTCATCGAGTCTGACATCTGATATGCTCAAACATGTAGTGTGTGTATATAAATGTATGTGTGTTAGTGTATGTACACGCATGTGTGTCTGCATGTATATATCTGTACGTTTGAGGTGAGTATGTATGTGTGCATTAGTACGTGTGTGTTTTTGTGTGTATGTATACATGTGCGAGTGTGTGTATGTATATGTATATACACTACTCACAAAAAGTTAAGGATATTTGGCTTTTGGGTGAAATTTATGGAAAATGTAAAAAGTTCACACTACATTGATATTATATCATGAAAGTAGGGCATTTAAGTAGAAGCTGCAATGGTGATTTCATCTCAAACAATTTATTGAAACAAAAGCCAACAACAGTGGTGGATATACCACAACAAAAAATCTCAATGTCTCAATAATCTGTCATGTGCCCTTGACCATCAATTACAGCTTGACCACGATGTCTCATGCTGTTCACGAGTCGACTTATTGTCTGCTGAGGCATGGCATTCCACTCTTCTTGAAGGGCGGCCCTCAGGTCATTGAGGTTCTGGGGTGCAGGGTTACGAGCCTCTACACGGCGACTCGGCCGATCCCAGAGGTTTTCTATGGGATTCAGGTCTGGAGAAAGTGCAGGCCACTCCATTTGAGGTACCCCAGCCTCCAGCAGCCGTTCCCTAATGATGCGACCTCCATGAGCTGGAGCATTGTCGTCCATGAAGATGAAATTAGGCCTGTGTTGTTCATGCAGGGGCACAATGACTGGATTAATGATGTTATTATTAATTTACAGTTCTGTATTGAGTAGACACACCTGCCCAGACTAACACCACCACAACCAAAGGCTCGTCTGGTGACAACAGTGGCTGATGCATAGCGCTCTCCTTGACATCTCCAACATCGTTGGCTGCCATCATTTCTGCTCAACGTGAATCGACTTTCATCAGCACTGAGGCCCACTGATCCCCTGTCCAGTGTAAATGCTCCCTGGCCCGACGCCTGTGCCTGGGGGTGTGGTCAGGTACCCTTGCAGATCGTCTAGCACGCAGACCACACTGATGTAAACGGTTTCGAATGGTCTGACATCCCTTAAATGTGCCTGGAGTTGAGTGGCATTCATCATCCGGTTCGGCAGGGCACTGTTTCACAATGAAGCGGTCATCAACGTGGGATGTGGCCAAAGGACATCAACTTCTACAGTATTTATTTAACTTATTCTAGCTCTTTTCTAAAATTGTGTACATTTGTACAGACATTTCATACCTGTGTATATGTTTGCACCTGACACCAAGACAAATTCCTAGTACTGTAAAGTGCTCTTTGCTGACCCTTTGCTGTACGTGGCAATAAAACTTTTTCTGATTTCTATGCCTTTCCGTGACTCTTCCAGTCTCTCTGTATCTCTGTCCCAACCTGCTGATGACACTCTGTGACACTCTAAGCTCAGTGGCCACTTCCCTCTGAGAACATCCTGTTTGAAGCCTCACAATGGTGAGGTTCTGTTGATCAATTGTTAGGTGTGGTCTTGGTCTCATGATGTCAAAATGTGAACAGCATGATGAAGAGGACTGTTTAAATACCAATTCTAACTGAACCAGAAAATTTATTGGTGGATTCATGGATCAAACACCAGTTGTGAATTTTGCCGTTAAGCACCTTGTTAGAGACCAGCAAGTTCTGCAAAAAGTACTGAAACACTGAACAGTTGGACATGTGCATTCAAAAGTGTAGAGAAGGTCAAATTAAGTTCAGCTGTAAAGCTTATAGTGCATTTTTGGTGCATCCTGAAATTTCGCCCGAAAGCCCAATATCCTTAACTTTCTGTGAGTAGTGTATATATGTATGTGTTACCCTGGAGCAGTCAGCAGTGATGAACTCAGCAGTGAAGATGCGCTCGTTAGGGTGACTCCTCCTCTTCATGTCAGTGTAACGCTGCTGACACTGTTCTACTGACACAGCTGCAATGTCTGATACACAAACACACACATACACAACGTGGAAAGATATTTAATGTTTGTGGTCAGATGGAAAATGCAACAGACTTTTTTCTATTCTAGTTTAAAGCGTCTGTAAAGAAAAACCAATAGAACTTTAACAATTTTTTTTTTCCCAGATTAGACACCAGGACAGGAAAAGCTACACGTCCAGTTGCTCTGGTCAGCCCTCTGCACTGCAGCTGTGTTGGTTTGAACTCTACAGATGAAGGTGAGGGTTTTACCTGCACACACCAGCCGGCTGATGCGTCCCTTCCTCCACTTCAGCAGATCTCCTCCTTTCCCACAGCCCAGATCCAGCACACACACCTCCCTCCTGTCACACCGCAATGTGTCCAGGACTTCACCTGAAACCACACACACAGTTTAAATACACAGTATATTACAGGACTCTCAGGGTGAGAAATGATGTCAGATGAAGGCTGTATGTGTGTTTTACCGATCAATACACTCTTCAGCCAGTTGTTGAAGTTGCGCATGTGGACAATTCGGCTCCTGCTTCGCTGCTCCAGGCCGCACTCCTGCAGAGCGTTGTAGTGTGTTGCCACCTTCTGACTGTGGCCTTCCCCCGTGTCCTACAATACACACGTTTAAAACACTAATAATGTTTTTTCACTTAAATAACATCCATGTATTTGTAGTGTAGTCTGATCGATGAGGGGTGCCAATACTTTCTACAACCCAACAGTCAGTAATTACAGACAAGGAAGTGACCTAGCCGTAAGACGAGGTGTTAAAATGGATGACCAGAGCAGGTAAAGTGCAGGTGAGTGTAATGAAGGAGTGACGTCATCAATCGGAGACATTACCAGCTTTTTATTAGGAGATGAAGCCTCGTCCTCGTCTTCATCGTGCCTCCTCTTCAGTGGACGCTGCTCCTGAAGTGTCCTGTTACCTCCTTCTGCTGAGTTTAATCCTGAAAAACACACCACACGCTGTTAAAAAGAGGTTTTTCTCTCAGTTATTATTTATCTTTTTAAAATAACCTTCTGTCAAGACATGACACAGTTTGAATACAAGTCACGTTTTCCTCAATATAAACCAACAGGCGGACTTCAGTAATAAAGACGATTTATTTATCTACATTTCATAAATCAAATAGTTAGACAGTTATTAAATTAGTTGAGCAAATCTAAATCTCAGGATGCTTAAGAGTGCATAGTGAAGCGCACAAAATCCCCAAAACTTGTATTTAAATACACAATAATAGAGTCAAATTACTAGAGCTGTATCCCAAATACATCAGCCCTCCCTAAACTCCACTACTACATAGTATGTTTAATCGCGAGCAACAACACCTTATCTAGTACACTACGCCTTCATTTGAGACACAGCCACGTTTTGACCGCAGCTTACACTAACTGGCAAATATGTGTTTCTTAACGCACAAAAATAAACAAACAGGCTCCATTTGTGGCGTCTAAAAATACACACACACGTTTGATGCTTCGATAGAGAGCGGTATCATTTGTATTAACCAAGGGCGTACAAGGGCATTTTTGGGGAAACAAAAGCCTTTAGCTTAATGCTACTCACTCGAGTCTTCCGCCATGATGAATCCCGCGTTTGGCGTTTTCGGTACGTCAAGGCGCGTATTGGGAGGGGTAGAATCCCGCCTACTGATAGATGATTGGCTGATATTTTCATATTCATAAACGCAGCTATATGATTGGACAGGAATATAAAAGCGCTAAAAGCACGACTGAGAGAGAATGTAAATAAACAGGTGTTGTGAATAATTAGTAAATTATAGAAAACATTTATTATTATTATTATTAATAATAATAATAATTAATAATAATAATAATAATAACTATAATATATTAATAACGTCGAGCAGAAACTACCAAAATAAAATCCGTTCCGAGATCCAAATATTTTCTCTTCGAACTTCTGCTCTATCAAATTTCACTTAAAATTAACTTGTAATTAAATTATTTTACATTTGCTTAAGTACATCGTGTATTCTAGACATTTTGACCTGACCGATTTTATTTTTTATTTTTACAAATGAAATCATGATTGTTTCTTTGATTTGCAATAAAGTTTGCTCTATTTAATGTCAAGCGCGAGGTGGTTAGGGAACTGTAGTTTTTCCTACTCCCGTAGTAACGTGAGCGTGAGCGGCTAGGCACTTCATTTCCCAGAATGCTTTGCACGAGTCCCGGCTGCTGCGTCGTTGTGTGTGAATGACAGAAGGGGACACGGCTAATGGCTAAAAAACTGGAAATTGTTTTTAGTGGAAATAAAGTTCAGATATAAAATGCAGAAGCCGACAACACATGTAGGTAAACATCCGCCGTTTATACACACATAAATATGGTAAACAAATTCGTGGACTTTTGTGTTTTATTTGTATTTTTTAGCGAAATAATGCTTAGAGTTAGGAAGCTGAAACGGGCTCGTGCGCGTTCTTACTGACAAAATACTGTTAATAATAATAATAATAATAATAATAATAATAATAATAATAATATATGAAAAACAACAACAAATATAGGATAAAACAGTAAATATTTTAGTACACAGTGTAGTGTAGTAGGATGTTGTCAATCATCCACCCCTTAAAAAAATTAAATTTAAATTAAAAATAAAAATAAATAAATATTTAAAATCATTAGATGAGGCTAGTAACAGTGCAGACAGAATAATAAAATAAAATGGGTTTTTTTTAAATGTACATTTTGTGTAAATAATATGACAGCACAGAAAAGCTGTAGACCGTTATGTGTTAGAGTTTAGCTTTAAGTCTATACACGTTATAAATACATGGTTTGTTTGTTTGTTTGTTTTTTCAATTTCATGTAAATAATATTTATATCCCAAGATGTCGTCACTCTTCCTCCGGTGTTCAGGGGAATAAACATATTATCATTACTATTATTTTTATAATATAAACTATATTATACATGTAATTATCTATAATTACATAGAATTTATTTTCATAATAATTTTATTTATTTACTTATTTATTTATTCTGGCTGATACCTTCTATTATTATTATTTTTATTTTATTTTATTATTTTTTTTATTTAGTTTAATTATTAATTTAATTAATTAATTTAATTATTTATTATTTTATTATTGTATATATTACATATAATGAATTATTATTTTATTATATTTTATTTTTATTTTATTATTCTAATTACTGTTATTATTATTATTATTATTATTATTATTATTGTTTTATTTTAATTATTACAAATAATTTATTTTTAATTTATTATTAATTTATTTATAATTTATTTTTATTTATTTATTATTTTTATTTATTAATTATTTTAGTAATTATTATTATTATATTATTATTATTATTATTATTATTATTATTATTGAAGATGTTGTTCAGAGATATTAGAGTATAATTGGTGTCTTGTGTCCGGTCCCTGCAGAGGCGTGGGTGTTGATAAGCGCAGAGTGATGATGCGTTTCCTGTGTGCTGCTGAGCTCCGGCGCTTCATCCAGCTCTCTCGGGTGTGGTCACAGTCGTCCTGCGAGTCCCTGGTTCTCTCTCGGATGCGGCTGGGGTCAGGATGCCGCCGGATCTGCACCTCGTCCTCATCCTGGGCTCCTGGGAGAACTCCACCCGGAGACGGTCAGCTCAGGCAGGACGAGTCGCCAGACACCGATCCTCTTCAGGATCAGTCCATGGGCCTGGCTCAGAGATTCAAGAGAACCTTTAAGCAGTACGGGAAAGTGATGATCCCCGTGCACCTGCTCACCTCCTGCATGTGGTTCGGAGGGTTTTACTACGCCGCCATGAAGTGAGCTTCATCACATCTTCTCCTCTGTCTCACTGACCGCTCGTCTCTGCCCTCTCTCTTCACACATCTGTTCTGTTTCCCCTCAGAGGAGTCAATCTGCTGCCCTTCCTGGAGCACCTGGGACTTCCTGAGAAACTCATCAAACTCCTGGAGAATTCTCAGAGCGGCAATGCGCTGACCGCCTACGCCATGTACAAGGTCAGATAATGATATTAGTGTGCAATAAGGGTTCTTCTCTCACACGGTCACCTGCTCCTGCACTCAGGAACACATCAGGATGCAGAACATATACTTCTTCATACTTCTTTATTCAGAGAGAACCCTTTATTCAGAGAGAGAACTCTTTATTCAGAGAGAACCCTTTATCCAGAGAGAACCCTTTATCCAGAGAGAGAACTCTTTATTCAGAGAGAACCCTTTATTCAGAGAGAGAACCCTTTATTCAGAGAGAACCCTTTATCCAGAGAGAGAACTCTTTATTCAGAGAGAGAACCCTTTATTCAGAGAGAACCCTTTATTTAGAGAGAGAACCCTTTATTCAGAGAGAGAACCCTTTATTCAGAGTGAACCCTTTATCCAGAGAGAGAACTCTTTATTCAGAGAGAGAACCCTTTATTCAGAGAGAACCCTTTATTTAGAGAGAGAACCCTTTATCCAGAGAGAGAACTCTTTATTCAGAGAGAGAACTCTTTATTCAGAGAGAACCCTTTATTCAGAGAGAGAACCCTTTATTCAGAGAGAGAACTCTTTATTCAGAGAGAACCCTTTATCCAGAGAGAGAACTCTTTATTCAGAGAGAGAACCCTTTATTCAGAGAGAGAACTCTTTATTCAGAGAGAACCCTTTATCCAGAGAGAGAACTCTTTATTCAGAGAGAGAACCCTTTATTCAGAGAGAGAACTCTTTATTCAGAGAGAACCCTTTATCCAGAGAGAACCCTTTATTTAGAGAGAGAACCCTTTATTCAGAGAGAGAACTCTTTATTCAGAGAGAACCCTTTATCCAGAGAGAGAACTCTTTATTCAGAGAGAACCCTTTATCCAGAGAGAACCCTTTATTTAGAGAGAGAACCCTTTATTCAGAGAGAGAACTCTTTATTCAGAGAGAACCCTTTATCCAGAGAGAGAACTCTTTATTCAGAGAGAACCCTTTATTTAGAGAGAGAACCCTTTATTCAGAGAGAGAACTCTTTATTCAGAGAGAACCCTTTATCCAGAGAGAGAACCCTTTATCCAGAGAGAGAACCCTTTATCCAGAGAGAGAACTCTTTATTCAGAGAGAACCCTTTATTTAGAGAGAGAACTCTTTATCCAGAGAGAGAACTCTTTATCCAGAGAGAGAACTCTTTATTCAGAGAGAGAACTCTTTATCCAGAGAGAGAACTCTTTATCCAGAGAGAGAACTCTTTAGCATTTAATCAACACTTAATAACATCTTCACTCTGGTAATGACGCTGCAGTATTTACAGTGGAGTTTGTCGCCCTCTTGTGGTCATTCTGAGTAATAAAGAGTAGAGCAGGAATAAAACACACGGTGCTGTGAAAAAAATCTACACATTTAATTTGTCGAATGTGTGTGATGTGGTTTCAAGTCTTCAGTGTGAACTCTAGTGGGAAAGTGAGTCGACTCTGAATCGACTCACCTGCAAGAAGTGAATCAAATATATTGTTCTTTTAGGGTTTTTTCTTTTTGACTTCAGTGTGAACTCTGGTGGGAAAGTGAGTCGAATCTGAATCAACTCACCTGCAAGTGCTTGAACCAAGGATGTTTTAGGTTCTGGTTTGTAAAATGGAAAATGAATCAAAAGAATCAATTTCATTTTGATTCTGATTTAGATTCATTTAAAACATCCTGAAAGCTGTTCAGGAAAGAAATAAAATGTCCAGAGACACTGAAGTATGTGGATTCGAATAAGTGTGTGTGTGTGTGTGTGTGTGTGTGTCGCAGATCGCCACTCCGGCGCGCTACACGCTGACGTTAGGTGGGACGTCTCTCTCGGTGAAGTACCTGCGTAAACACGGCTACATGTCGACTCCGCCCCCGGTGAAGGAGTACCTGCAAGAGAAGATGGAAGAGACGAAGGAGCGATTCTCCGAGAGGATCGAGGAAACCAAGGACAAGTTCAACGAAAAACTCCAGGAGACCAAAGACAAAGTGGGCTTCCGGAAGAAACCCGAATAAAGACGGACATCATCGGCGTGTAAATAATGAGCTATCAGTATAAAGTAATAAAGGCTAATCATGTCAGTTCACTTCCTGTTTCAGTTCACTTCCTCTTCACTTCCAGCATCACTTCCTGTTTACTCACTCATTAAAAAAAATAAAAGCGACACTTTGGATCCGCCTCTGTTTTGTCATAGGTTAGCATAAAAAGATTAGCTGCTGTTCTTTTGTAAGAGGTGAAGGGTGTGGTTAGTGGTGAAGGGTGTGGTTAGTGGTGAACCTGGTTACTGGGCAGTGCAGAGGGGTTTGTGGTCAGTATGAAGAACAGTGTTACTGATAAAGCAGCAGAGTGAGAGGTTTAGTTCAGCGCCCTCTGCTGTCCAGTAGTGAATTAACACTTACAGTCTTCTGAACTGACCTCTCTCTCTCTCTCTCTCTCTCTCACTATGACTTGGGGGCGGAGCTCATTTCTGGGCTGAAAAGAGCCAGTGAGATGTGTTCACTCACAATTTTTGTAACTTTATTTTTATATTTCAAAATAGAAAGCTGTATAAAAGTAATTAGATACCCTAAAGGTTACAGACGGCCCCTTTAACCACACAGAGAGACGCTTTAATCAGATTAAATCTGGTTAAACAGACCTGGGTTAGGATCATCATCATCATCATCTGTTAACTATAACAGAGCATCAGGTGTTTTTCTGCATGTAAACATAACGTCATCTCTTACTTCCTCTCTTACTTCCTCTCTTACCTCCTCTGTTCCAGTTTGTGTTTCATGTTCAAACTTCAGCTCAGAGTTGTTTATTTTCACTCAGCCTGTTGAACAATGGCGGAGGAACAGCATCGTTGCTATGGTAACATCCTCTATATTGACTGACATGAAGTGAAGAAATCAAATAAATGATAGATAGATAGATAGATAGATAGATAGATAGATAGATAGATAGATAGATAGATAGATAGATGGATGGATGGATGGATGGATGGATAGATGGATGGATTTCAGTGCCACAGTTATATACAGGATACAACTTGCAGTGAAATGAAAACCGCCCCCCCCCTCTACCACACTCTCTCTCATTCTCTCTCGCTCTCTCTCTCTCTCTCTCTCTCTCTCTCTCTCTCTCTCTGAGCTGAAATGTGGTGGTGAATGCAGTTGTTCCTGTGTCATTCCATCTGTGTGTGTGTGTGTGTGCATGTCACACAGTAATGAGTTACAGAGACACTGAGGAGTGACAGTTACACTCATCACACACACACTGTTGACTTGGGGAAGTCCTGTCACTTGGTGTGTGCTGCCTTCTTTCAAGCGGACAGCTGTATGTGTGTGTGTGTGTGTGTGTCTGTGTGTGTGTGTGTGTGTCTGTGTGTGTGTGTGTGTGTGTGTGTGTGTGTGTGTGTGTCTGTGTGTGTGTGTGTGTGTGTTATTAATTGAGCTATGAGTCATCTAACAGTGAAAGGGGAAAGGATGCTATCAGCACAGCCAAGCTCTGAATGAGTCAAGTGTGTGTGTTTAGGTGAGTTAGCTTGTAATTGATGTAATGTATTATGACATCATCAGCATATTTCTTTAAATAGATGAGTGATAGTCTGGAGAGGAGTTAATTATCTTCCTCTAACCGCACGGCCCTGAGAGTGTCGCTCCTCTCACATCACACCACATGACGAGTAAAGCTCTGATTTATTAACGAAGGAGAGCTCTGAGTTTTTATCTGTTTCTAGTTACCTTTTACCTGCTAGAACCCGTTCCCTCAGCTCTCTCTCTCTCTCTTCAGATTAATCAGAGAAAAGATCACTCACAAGTGTAAACTCCTCTGTGCTGAATACACAGTGCTGACACTGGAGACTCCTTCCACATGTCACACACACTTCTCCTCACTGAACACCTGCTTTTTCACATCCTGAGGCTTCTGTCCTCCAAGTCAAGGATTTATCCACCCATAGGCTCCTTTTACCCACCTAGAGGTTCCTTTTGCCCACCTAGAAGCTCCTTTTGCCCATCCAGAGGCTCTTTTTGCCCTCCTATAGGCTCCTTTTGCCCACCAGTGGCTCCTTTTGCCCACTCAGAGGCTCTTTTTGCCGACCCATCTGCTCCTTTTCCTGATCTAGAGGCTTCTTTTGCCCACCAGAGGCTCTTTTTGCCCACTCAGAGGCTCTTCTTGCCCTCCTATAGGCTCATTTTGCCCACCAGAGGCTCCTTTTGCCCACCAGAGGCTCTTTTTGCCCACTCAGAGGCTCATTTTGCCCACCAGAGGCTCTTTTTGCCCACACATCTGCTCCTTTTCCTGATCTAGAGGCTTCTTTTGCCCACTCATAGGCTTCTTTTGCCCACTCATAGGCTTCTTTTGCCCACCTAGCGGCTCCTTTTGTGATGTTACAACAAACCACTCTATTAATTTCTCTGACAAAGAAATTACATTACATGACATTACATTTCTCAGAAATCACAACCGTGTGTGTGTGTGTGTATGTGTGTATGTACACGTACCCACTTGATGTAATGAAGTTAATTTTGGTTACAGTTTCCCATAGCAACAGTGCCAGTTTGTGGTTCTCACTGCATGCTTCTGTGTTTTTTATCTATTTTTTTCTCCCTCTGTCTTTCTTCAGTGTGTGTGTGTGTGTGTGAAGTTTATCATGTATTAATTGTATTAGATTTTGAAGTGATCTGAATGTATTGAAACAGTGTTGTGTGCTTTGTGGCGATTGTGTACTGATGTATTAAAGACGCAGTGTGTATGATGCTAATCAGCTTCTGCTGGCTGTTAGCGTAAACGTTAATGTAAACGTGTCTGTTTTGTCTAAGCGTGGGTTGTAGCCGAATATTTTTGTGGTTTGTGTTTTTGTGCTTGTTGCTGTGGCTTCAGGACCTGCAGCAAAACCTGCGAGTCGAGTGAGTTTCCTCTTCTGTGGGATAACGACTCTGTAATTATCTTATTTGTTCTCACTCTGGAATTCTGTAGCAGTGGCTGGATCAGTGAGCGCCGCCTGGCTCAGGGGGTGGAGGAAGCTAGCGTCTGTAGCGCACTGAGTGACGGTGTGTTTATGTTGCAGGCGCTCGCCTCGGGCGCGGTGGTAATTGTTACTTTTGTGCGCTGCGCTGCAGCGGCTTGTTTGCGGTGAGTTATTCCACATGTCTGGAATGTGTTTCCTCAACACACCGACTCAACACCTGCAGCACTCAACACACACACACACACACACACACTGTTTATGTTACAGCTAAAAAAACAAAAACAAAAAAAACAACAGACTTCCAGTTTCTGCAACAGCTTCACCAAACCATCACGGCTGCTGTCCTTTTACTGACACGTCCAGTCTGACATCAGACCTTCAGAAAAAATCAGAAAATAAATTCATAAAACTCAAAAAGCAGCTCAACTCAACTGATCAGAGACTGGTGGAGTGGGTGTGGCCTAATATTATAATGAGCACACTTGATTGACAGCTCTCTGCTTCTCAAGCAAAACAATTAGGATCCATGTAGCGGCAAAGTGATAGAGTTTCGCCATGGATAGTCACCAACTTTCACTCACTAGGTTAGCTTTCACTCTGAAGATTAGCTTTTACCTGCTAGCTTTCACACACACACACACACACACACTCACACACCCTGTACAGAGTTCCAACAGTCTTTGCATACTGTGTTTTTCCTATTTTTTCCAAGTACAGACTTTACTGTGTGTGAGAGAGAGTGTGTGTGAGAGTGTATGTGTGAGAGAGTGTATGTGTGAGAGAGTGTGTGTGAGTGTGTGTGTGTGTGAGAGAGAGAGAGAGTGTGTGAGAGTGTGTGTGAGAGTGTGTGTGTGAGAGAGAGTGTGTGAGAGTGTATGTGTGAGAGTGTATGTGTGAGAGTGTATGTGTGAGAGTGTGTGTGAGAGTGTGTGTGAGAGTGTATGTGTGAGAGTGTGTGTGAGTGTGTGTGTGTGAGAGTGTGTGTGAGAGAGAGAGTGTGTGAGAGTGTGTGAAAGTGTGTGTGAGAGTGTGTGTGAGAGAGAGAGTGTGTGAGAGTGTATGTGAGTGTGTGTGAGAGAGTGTGTGTGAGAGTGTATGTGTGAGAGTGTATGTGTGAGAGTGTATGAGAGAGAGAGTGTGTGTGAGAGTGTGTGTGAGAGAGAGAGTGTGTGAGAGTGTGTGAAAGTGTGTGTGAGAGTGTATGTGTGAGAGTGTGTGTGAGAGAGAGAGTGTGTGAGAGTGTATGTGTGAGAGTGTATGTGAGAGTGTATGTGAGTGTGTGTGAGAGAGTGTGTGTGAGAGTGTATGTGTGAGAGTGTATGAGAGAGAGAGTGTGTGAGAGTGTGTGTGAGAGAGAGAGTGTGTGTGAGAGAGTGTGTGAGAGAGAGAGTGTGTGTGAGAGAGTGTGTGAGAGTGTGTGTGAGAGTGTGTGTGAGAGAGAGAGTGTGTGAGAGTGTATGTGTGAGAGTGTGTGAGAGAGTGTGTGATAGTGTATGTGTGAGAGAGTGTGTGTGTGAGAGAGAGTGTGTGAGAGAGAGTGTGAGAGAGTGTGTGTGAGAGTGTATGTGTGAGTGTGTGTGTGAGAGTGTGTGTGAGAGAGAGTGTGTGTGTGTGAGAGAGAGAGAGTGTGTGAGAGTGTGTGTGAGAGAGAATGT
>NC_080733.1:18957455-18982455 GCF_019097595.1 Hemibagrus wyckioides
TGTCACTGGTACTGGTGTCACTGGTGTTAATGTCACTGGTACTGGTGTCACTGGTGTTAATGTCACTGGTGTTAATGTCACTGGTACTGGTGTCACTGGTGTTAATGTCACTGGTGTTAATGTCACTGGTACTGGTGTCACTGGTGTTAATGTCACTGGTGTTAATGTCACTGGTACTGGTGTCACTGGTACTGGTGTCACTGGTGTTAATGTCACTGGTGTTAATGTCACTGGTACTGGTGTCACTGGTGTTAATGTCACTGGTACTGGTGTCACTGGTGTTAATGTCACTGGTACTGGTGTCACTGGTGTTAATGTCACTGGTGTTAATGTCACTGGTGTTAATGTCACTGGTACTGGTGTCACTGGTGTTAATGTCACTGGTACTGGTGTCACTGGTGTTAATGTCACTGGTGTTAATGTCACTGGTGTTAATGTCACTGGTACTGGTGTCACTGGTGTTAATGTCACTGGTACTGGTGTCACTGGTGTTAATGTCACTGGTACTGGTGTCACTGGTGTTAATGTCACTGGTGTTAATGTCACTGGTGTTAATGTCACTGGTACTGGTGTCACTGGTGTTAATGTCACTGGTACTGGTGTCACTGGTGTTAATGTCACTGGTACTGGTGTCACTGGTGTTAATGTCTCTGGTGTTAATGTCACTGGTGTTACTGTCACTGGTGTTACTGGTGTTACTGTTGTCACTGGTGTGACTGTCACTGGTGTCACTGGTGTGACTGTCACTGGTGTTACTGGTGTGACTGTCACTGGTGTTACTGGTGTGACTGTCACTGGTGTTACTGGTGTTACTGGTGTCACTGGTGTTAATGTCACTGGTGTCACTGATGTCACTGGTACTGGTGTCACTGGTGTTAGTGTCACTGGTGTCACTGGTGTTACTGGTGTTACTGGTGTGACTGTCACTGGTGTTACTGGTGTGATTGTCACTGGTGTTACTGGTGTTACTGGTGTTACTGTCACTGGTGTCACTGGTGTTACTGGTGTGACTGTCACTGGTGTTACTGGTGTGACTGTCACTGGTGTCACTGGTGTTACTGGTGTGATTGTCACTGGTGTTACTGGTGTCACTGGTGTGACTGTCACTGGTGTTACTAGTGTTACTGGTGTGACTGTCACTGGTGTTACTGGTGTGACTGTCACTGGTGTTACTGGTGTTACTGGTGTCACTGGTGTGACTGTCACTGGTGTTACTGGTGTGACTGTCACTGGTGTTACTGGTGTTACTGGTGTCACTGGTGTGACTGTCACTGGTGTTACTGGTGTTACTGGTGTGACTGTCACTGGTGTTACTGGTGTGACTGTCACTGGTGTTACTGGTGTTACTGGTGTCACTGGTGTGACTGTCACTGGTGTTACTGGTGTTACTGGTCTGACTGTCACTGGTGTTACTGGTGTCACTGGTGTCACTGGTGTTACTGGTGTGACTCTCACTGGTGTTACTGGTGTTACTGATGTGACTGATGTGACTCTCACTGGTGTCACTGGTGTTACTGGTGTGACTCTCACTGGTGTTACTGGTATTACTGGTGTGACTGGTGTTACTGGTGTTACTGATGTGACTCTCACTGGTGTCACTGGTGTTAATGTCACTGGTGTTACTGGTGTGACTGTCACTGGTGTCACTGGTGTTACTGATGTGACTGGTGTTACTGGTGTTACTGATGTGACTCTCACTGGTGTCACTGGTGTTACTGGTGTTACTGGTGTTACTGGTGTGACTGTCACTGGTGTTACTGGTGTTACTGGTGTTACTGGTGTTACTGTCACTGGTGTTACTGGTGTTACTGATGTGACTCTCACTGGTGTCACTGGTGTCACTGGTGTCACTGGTGTTACTGGTGTTACTGGTATGACTGTCACTGGTGTTACTGGTGTTACTGATGTGACTCTCACTGGTGTCACTGTTGTTACTGGTGTGACTCTCACTGGTGTTACTGGTGTTACTGATGTGACTGGTGTTACTGATGTGACTCTCACTGGTGTCACTGGTGTTACTGGTGTGACTCTCACTGGTGTCACTGGTGTTACTGGTGTAACTCTCACTGGTGTCACTGGTGTCACTGGTGTTACTGGTGTGACTCTCACTGGTGTCACTGGTGTTACTGGTGTGACTCTCACTGGTGTCACTGGTGTCACTGGTGTTACTGGTGTTACTGGTGTGACTGTCACTGGTGTTACTGATGTGACTCTCACTGGTGTCACTGGTGTCACTGGTGTTACTGGTGTGACTCTCACTGGTGTTACTGGTGTTACTGATGTGACTGGTGTTACTGGTGTTACTGATGTGACTCTCACTGGTGTCACTGGTGTTACTGGTGTGACTCTCACTGGTGTTACTGGTGTTACTGATGTGACTGGTGTTACTGGTGTTACTGATGTGACTCTCACTGGTGTCACTGGTGTTACTGGTGTGACTCTCACTGGTGTTACTGGTGTTACTGGTGTGACTCTCACTGGTGTCACTGGTGTTACTGGTGTTACTGGTGTGACTGTCACTGGTGTTACTGATGTGACTCTCACTGGTGTCACTGGTGTCACTGGTGTTACTGGTGTGACTCTCACTGGTGTTACTGGTGTTACTGATGTGACTGGTGTTACTGGTGTTACTGATGTGACTCTCACTGGTGTCACTGGTGTTACTGGTGTGACTCTCACTGGTGTTACTGGTGTTACTGGTGTGACTCTCACTGGTGTTACTGGTGTTACTGGTGTGACTGGTGTTACTGGTGTTACTGATGTTAATGTCACTGGTGTTACTGGTGTGACTGTCACTGGTGTCACTGGTGTTAATGTCACTGGTACTGGTGTCACTGGTGTTAATGTCACTGGTACTGGTGTCACTGGTGTTAATGTCACTGGTGTTACTGGTGTGACTGTCACTGGTGTCACTGGTGTGATTGTCACTGGTGTTACTGGTGTTACTGTCACTGGTGTCACTGGTGTGACTGTCACTGGTGTTACTGGTGTGACTGTCACTGGTGTCACTGGTTTTACTGGTGTGATTGTCACTGGTGTTACTGGTGTTACTGTCACTGGTGTTACTGGTGTTACTGGTGTCACTGGTGTGACTGTCACTGGTGTTACTAGTGTTACTGGTGTGACTGTCACTGGTGTTACTGGTGTTACTGGTGTCACTGGTGTGACTGTCACTGGTGTTACTGGTGTGACTGTCACTGGTGTTACTGGTGTGACTGTCACTGGTGTTACTGGTGTTACTGATGTGACTCTCACTGGTGTCACTGGTGTGACTCTCACTGGTGTTACTGGTGTTACTGTCACTGGTGTTACTGGTGTTACTGTTGTCACTGGTGTGACTGTCACTGGTGTCACTGGTGTGACTGTCACTGGTGTTACTGGTGTCACTGGTGTTAATGTCACTGGTACTGGTGTCACTGGTGTTAATGTCACTGTTGTCACTGGTGTTACTGGTGTTACTGGTGTGACTCTCACTGGTGTTACTGGTGTTACTGATGTGACTGGTGTTACTGGTGTGACTGTCACTGTCCCAGTCGGTGGTTACACTGCTGCATACAACCAGAATTGAATTCCAGTCAGAATCCTGAACCTGTACTCAGATATCTAAACCTCTGCGGTTTTGAGCATATGCTTTACTCTGTAGACTGAAGAGTAAATGAAGAGCAGGATTAGAATTAGAGAGACACAGTTAAAATTACAGGATTATTATAAAATAATTACATTACACACACTTTAAAAAACTCATTTATGTCCAGTTTCTGGTCAGTGACGTTTACAGATTCATTCAGTGACCTAAACATCCGCCATCTTAGACTCATTGTGTTACAGGTAAACTGTCAGGGTTTAGTTTCATCTCACTCTTTAGAATATTATAGCTTTTTATTTTAATAGACTAAAATTAGAACACAATCATAAACAATGCACTTTATTTGTTTTGCCTGTGAACGTGTTGACATTACAGACTCACAAAACCCATAAAAGCCTGTGTGTGTGCGTGTGTGTGTGCGTGTGTGTGTACAGTCTTTTTTTCACGGCTCTGTGGCTTCCCCCTGCATGTTTGTGCTCGGCATGTTCAGGAAGTTGAAGCCTGTTTTGTCTGCTTTTGGGTCTCTGTGGGTTTCTGGAGGAAAAAAAAAACCTAAAATAAGAGGAGAGTGTGTGTGTGTGTGTGTTAAACTGGACGAACGGAAACAGCTCATGGTCAGATGAGGAGAATATGCTGTAATGCTGTTAAAAAATTCCTTTTTCAGGAACAGTTTGTTCTCCAAATTTCGCGTTTTGAATCAGGATCCTTTTTTTCGTCTGATGACATCATGAGCTGTGATGAAAGATAAACTCATGGAAGATCACGTCTTTACGTATTGCCTAACGAGTTAATAAGAGTTCCTCATTAAAGATGGAAATAAATCGCCGGCTTTTTGTTGTTGTTGATTTCTGTTTGATTTCTGTTTGATTTTGCCTCACTGCCTGCAAACGAGACGAATCATCCGTGTTCTTCATCATCATCATCATCATCATCCTCTAAACCAATCAGAAGTTGAGTCTTTCACTGGCAGCGTCATCGACATACACTATATTGCCAAAAGTATTCGCTCACCTGCCTTGACTCGCATATGAACTTAAGTGACATCCCATTCCTAATCCATAGGGTTCAGTATGATGTCGGTCCACCCTTTGCAGCTATAACAGCTTCAACTCTTCTGGGAAGGCTGTCCACAAGGTTTAGGAGTGTGTTTATGGGAATTTTTGACCATTCTTCCAGAAGTGCATTCGTGAGGTCACACACTGATGTTGGACGAGAAGGCCTGGCTCTCAGTCTCCGCTCTAATTCATCCCAAAGGTGTTCTATCGGGTTGAGGTCAGGACTCTGTGCAGGCCAGTCAAGTTCATCCACACCAGACTCTGTCATCCATGTCTTTATGGACCTTGCTTTGTGCACTGGTGCACAGTCATGTTGGAAGAGGAAGGGGCCAGCTCCAAACTGTTCCCACAAAGTTGGGAGCATGGAATTGTCCAAAATGTCTTGGTATGCTGAAGCATTCAGAGTTCCTTTCACTGGAACTAAGGGGCCAAGCCCAGCTCCTGAAAAACAACCCCACACCATAATCCCCCCTCCACCAAACTTTACACTTGGCACAATGCAGTCAGACAAGTACCGTTCTCCTGGCAACCGCCAAACCCAGACTCGTCCATCAGATTGCCAGATGGAGAAGCGCGATTCGTCACTCCAGAGAACGCGTCTCCACTGCTCTAGAGTCCAGTGGCGGCGTGCTTTACACCACTGCATCCGACGCTTTGCATTGCACTTGGTGATGTATGGCTTGGATGCAGCTGCTCGGCCATGGAAACCCATTCCATGAAGCTCTCTGCGCACTGTTCTTGAGCTAATCTGAAGGCCACATGAAGTTTGGAGGTCTGTAGCGATTGACTCTGCAGAAAGTTGGTGACCTCTTCGCACTATGCGCCTCAGCATCCGCTGACCCCGCTCCGTCAGTTTACGTGGCCTACCACTTCGTGGCTGAGTTGCTGTCGTTCCCAAACACTTCCACGTTCTTATAATACAGCTGACAGTTGACTGTGGAATATTTAGGAGCGAGGAAATTTCACGACTGGATTTGTTGCACAGGTGGCATCCTATCACAGTTCCACGCTGGAATTCACTGAGCTCCTGAGAGCGACCCATTCTTTCACAAATGTTTGTAAAAACAGTCTGCATGCCTAGGTGCTTGATTTTATACACCTGTGGCCATGGAAGTGATTGGAACACCTGATTCTGATTATTTGGATGGGTGAGCGAATACTTTTGGCAATATAGTGTATCTGTGCTGAACAAAAGCTAGGACACCATGAATTAGCAAAATTATCCTGCTTAGAGTGTATATAAGTATTTAATATGTTTATACATTGTTTATAGTGTGTATATACTGTGTGTGTGTGTGTGTGTGTGTGTGTGTGTGTGTGTTCACACCATATTAAATCCAAAAACACAAGGACGAATCTGACAGAGTGGAAAAGGTAGGTATATTGTGTGAACGGAATTCTGACCTCTGATCTGACATCGGTCACTCAGGAAATACAGGAAGTAGGAAATTGTGTATCTAACTTTATTTCTTGTACATGTGTGGAGTTCTGCCCTCACTTTACACCATTTTAAAGAAAATTTATATATATACATATATATTTATCTCTATAGGAAAATGGAGTTCATTCAGCGCTACTGTGAGGAAGGACGTTCATATGGTCAGTTTGATGGATATACTGATAGTGTATCATGGAGTAAAGATTAGTTTGTGATCTCTAAAAACACACCAGGAATGTTAGGAAGACCAAACTATTCCAGATTAAAGGATGTAAGGAGCGCTATAAGAGCAGAGCTGTGTTCATACACACACCAATCCACTTTCTACTGCTGCAGCTACTGCTGGACTTCCCATAGATCCTGAGTGACCCGTGTCTCGTCCAATCAGAGGGAAGAATTCCGTTCACATTCACTACACCTAGCTTTTCCGCTCCGTCTGAATCGTCCTTGCGTGTTTGGATTTGTCATTGTGTGTTGCTTTTCTCGGCCAGCGTAGAATGAATCAAAACAACAAGAATACTTTGTAAATGTCACTTTAGCAGCAGTTACAGTGACACAGCTTCATGGACACGTCTGTGATCTGCAGTCTTCAGGTCTCTCCACAGACTTCTGATGGAGGTAAAGTCTGGGATTCCGAGACTTGCCCTGAAGCCAGTCCGGTGTGGATTTGAGCTGTTCAGGTCATTGTGATGGTGAAAGGTGAGCTGTCTGAGTCTCTGTGTGCTCTGGAGGAGGTTTACTCGTCTGGATTCATCCTTCCTTCAATCATCTCCCAGTTCCTGCAGCTGAGAAGCACTGAATATCAGGATCTGCAGCCGGCACCATGCTTCACATTCATATTTACAACATTTAGCAGACACCTTTATCCAGAGCGATGTACATTTATCTCATTTATACACCTGAGGGTTAAGGGCCTCGCTCAGGGGTCCAGCTGTGGCTCTTGGTAGCTTCACTGTGGTGATGGTGTTAGCCAGGTGATATGCAGTACTGTTCTGACCCCTTTCATTAGACCAGAGAGTCAGATGCTGCCATGTGCCTTTCACTCACAGTGACATCCATCCTGTCCCCCTGTCATGGAGGAATGATGGAGAGATGCAGTGCCGGTTCTCTAACAGGTTCTCTCATCTCTGCCCAGCTCTTTCACACTGACTGGCTGCTGGGGTTCTTTCTTGCCTCATTGACTGAAGCTTGACCTGCTCCAGCTCCAGGAAGGTTTGAGCTTCTTCCAGTCATCTCAGACATCCACAGAGACTTCATGGCTGGGTTTTTGTCCTGCAGTGTAAATTGTGGGCTGTTATAGAACTCCAGATGAGGTCTAGACTCCCCTCAAGGTGAACTAAACCAAACAGGACCCCACATCTGGACATATCTGGAGAGCCTCAGACAAACACACGTCAACTGCGTAACAGCTACTTAAGAGACATAAACTTTGTTTATTTATTTATTTATTTATTTAAATTAATTAATTTGTTTGTTTGTTTATTTTTATATTTTAATTTATTAATTTACTTATTTATTTATTTGTGTTTTTTTTTTACACTACTTAGGATATGGTTTTAGCAATAAATGGTGCACTAAATATTTATATATATTATTAATAGAGTGCATTTATTTAGGTTCACAACAAAAAATAAATACTTATTTATTACTGAATTATTATTATTAAATACTAATAATAATTAACTAATAATTAAATACTTTATTATTATTATTATTATATTTAAATGTTAGTTCATTAAAAATCATAGTATAATTATAGTAACACAAAGTACACACACACTTTGGATAGACAGACAAAGAAACATACTGAGTCATTCTCTGACCTCTCCCTCACACTCACATGTCTGTAGAATAGGGAAGGATATCAACACACACACACACACCTCAATGGTATACAGTATATAGTGTGTGTGTGTACAGTACACTAAGGTCAGAATGTGTTCAGGGTTTTTACACACACTTTCTTTATAGATTGAGTTATAGATTTTTAAAAATTCAAAACAAAAAAGTCCATTAGAGAAGAATTCTGACCCTTTATCCGGCCATTTTAGAGACCCTTTCTGCAGCAGTCTTCTCGTATAGGTTTCTGATGTTAGGTGATTAGACAGGGAGAGTGTGTGGACCTTAGTGTTCAGGTGGAGAGTCTAATCACTGCTGAGGCAAAAAACTAGTTCAAAATGTCTAAGGATCTGGGGTCAGGGAAATCTTTTACAGAAAGCGTCATTCTTTAATCCAGTCTAACACACACACACACACACACACAGACTATTTAGAGATGGGTGACAGTTTGTTACAAGGTGGGGAGTCATCACAAGTTAGAGAAAGAGAGAGAGAGAGAAGTTAATTATGATTCTATTATTATTACTATTATTATTATTATTATTAGTTGTTGTTGTTGTTCTTGTATTGTGGTCAGATGTCCGGCGATGTCCAGCTCTGTGCAGCTCTGCTGTAACTCTAAACTCCAGACACTCATCGGCGAGACTCCAGCCACTTTACTAAGTGTGTGTGTGTGTGTGTGTAATTCTATGCTCCATACACTCCCTGTCTAGACCTGACCCCTCCTTCTCTCACTCTCTCTCTCTATCTATCTCTCTATCCGTCTGCGCGCGCGCTCCCTCCCTCTTCCTCCTGTCTGGCTCACATTCTGCCCCTCCTTTCGGGAGGAGGAGTCACGCGCGCACAGACACAGACACAGAAACACACACACACACAGACAGACACACACACACACTCACATACAGCGAACCCTTTCCTTTCTGGCTGCGCGCGGATGGTTTTGGTAACCGTACCCCGCCGCCCGTTCCGCGCGCGAGCTGCTGCTACCGCGTCTCCGTCGTCGTTATTATTGTATACAGGATATTTATATTTATAAACATATATACATATATATATATATATATATATATGAGTCGCTTTTTCGCTCTTTTCTCCGGGATGGCGTGATTAAGGCGCGAGACAGAACGAAGACCGGGCTCCCACTCGGACTTTAAAGGACCCCCCTCCTCCCCTCCCCGCTCTCTCTCTCTCTCTCTCTCTCCCACCCTCCCTCTCTCCCCCTCCTCCCTCCCTCCCTCCCTCCCTCCTCTTCATGCGCCACCACCGAACGGTCCCGGGCACCGGCAGCGCGAGCTCCACCGACACCACAACCAACTCCACCAATGCCACTCGCTCGTGCGACTGCAGCGCGTCCCAGCAGCCGCGGGGAATGGAGAGATGTAAGTCCGTTTGTTTCCGGTGTCCTTATTAATCTATCGTCATCATCTTCATCACCAACGTCATTATCGTTATCGCGGAATTCGTTGTGTGTGTGTGTGCGTGTGTTTTGGAGCAGACAGATAGCCGCGAGCCGCGGAATCGATCCGGTTTACCGGCCGCGGTGTTATCACGGGGGTTATTTTGGCCTCGCGCCTCCGGTTCCGGTTTGTCTGTGGGCGTCATTTTTTCTTTTCTTTTCTTTTCTTTTTTTTTAACCAAAAACATAATCACATCGTTGCTTTATTTTTCTTCTATCTATCTATCTATCTATCTATCTATTATTATTATTATTATTATTATTATTATTATTATTATTATTATTATTGCTGCTGAAATGCAGATGCGGAGCTGGTGTTGTGCGCGCGCGCGTGTGTGCGTGTGCGCGCGTGTGTGTATGGGTGTTGTTAACACGGGGGTGTAAAACTTGCACGCGCTCTTGCTTTCCTTCGCTTCTTGGATGTTTTAGTGACAAAAAAAACAGAACCGCGAAATCTGTGTGTGTGTAAGTAATGTGCCTACACACACACACATACGCGCGCGCGCACGCACACACACTGTTACATTTCGGTGTAACGTTACTTAACGGAAGTTTCAGTCTTAATTAGTCCTTAATTAGAACTTCCGGTTCAGGTCTTCAGCGTTCCTATGGATTTTCCCAAGCATCCTGAAGCGCCTTACGCTTATACTCTAGAAATTGTTCTAAACTGAAGTTATTAATTCATGTATTTATTTTTAGTTATTTATTATTATTATTATTATTATTATTATTATTATTATTATTATTATTAATAATAATAATATCCACTGCTTTAAATCCTACAAAATGACAAAACTAAACAATAAATAGTGCACTATATAGTGAGGAAGCCGCCTCCAGGTCACAGTGCAGGTAATAAATGCAATAACAGTATCTATAGAAGAAGAAGAATGATCATGTAAAGATGATTATTATTATTATGATTATTATTATTATTATCAGTGATGTAGGAAACACACAGTGACATTCGGGTGAAGCGTAACGGATTTATTCACACCTGAACTTCTTCCTCCGCTGAGCAGGAGAGACACAGCGAGCCAAGACTTTTGCTCTGGAAAAATTATAATTATTATAATTATTATTAATATATATATATATATATATATATAGAGAGAGAGAGAGAGAGAGTAAAAGCAAAAAAAACTAAATAAATATACTAAAGCTGAAATAAAAGCCCTGAATGATCAGCCATGTTGTGGAGATGCTGGAGAGAAGTGAGCATGTGTAGTGAAGGGAGTGATGATGTGGGATCAGACCTGTCTGGAGAAAAGGACTGGTTTGTAAGAAACTGGGAAATAAACTCAGGAGAAATGGAAGCATCACTCCGAGTAAATAAAAAGAGATGAAGTCTTAAACATTACACTGGGTGATGAAACTGGGAACGAGGCATAAGTTTTAACCCCCTTTGTTTATCTGTGTGTCTTATTGGGACTGAGGGTGACTTCAGAGTCAGAGCGACTTCACCAAACTTGAACGCTAATGCATTAGCATAATTTGTTGTGTAGTGTGTGTGTGTGTGTGTGTGAGATATAATGTGAGTCAAAATGTGCGTATCAAATATCATCCAAACAACCACAAATCGTGTCTCACTAACACTTCACTATCTATCTATCTATCTATCTATCTATCTATCTATCTATCTATCTATCTATCTATCTATCTATCTATCTATCTATCTGTCTGTCTGTCTGTCTGTCTGTCTGTCTATCTATCTATCTATCTATCTATCTATCTATCTATCTATCTATCTATCTATCTATCTATCACAACATTTAGGAGACAGAGTGTGCACTAATGAGACACCCTAAATCAACCGTCCCCCTAAAACACTAAATTACAAATCTTTACTTTAAGATTTGTGTCAGAATTAAAAGGAAATAGACTTGATTAAGTCACGTTCCTGTCCATCATTAAGTCACGTGACTTTAAAAAGCGAGGCAGTAAAAATTTTAGACTTGCTCGCATGAGAAATGTTTTTTTTTCTTGCCTGGAAAACAGCAGAGAGCTTCAGCACTCACTGTGATGCATTCATTGAAGATAATGCTAAAGCTAAAGCTAATCCTGTCCACCGGAGGCCTCGCTGCTTTCAAAAAAAAAAAAAAAAAAAGCAGGAGTGTGCTATTAATAGAGCCGTATTTCGAGAAGCAGGTTCTACAGAAGGAGAAACGTGCTTAAAGTGCGTCTCGGTTAGATCTTCTCGCTCGATACCACACACACACACACACACTCCTGTTGTGAAGGAGGCCTGGTATAATCCATTTTCAGCATGGCAGTGGTGGCGGGGATGGTGGTGGTGGGCAGGCTGGGAAACAGGATGTCGGGCCGAGTCCAGGGCTGAGACGCAGAATAAGTCCACACAAAAGCGTTTAGTTCCACTGATAACTAAATTCATTTGAAATCAAAGACCTCACGCTAGTATCTTTACACCCTATATGTTCTTCTCACAAACACACATACACTATACTGCCAAAAGTATTGGGACACCATTCAATTCAGTTGTTGTTTTTCAGGGGTTGGACTCGGCCCCTTAGTTCAGCTTCATACCAAGACATTTTGGACAATTTCATGCTCTTTGTGGGAACAGTTTGGGGATGACCCCTTCCTGTTCCAACGTGACTGCACACCAGTGACCAAAGCAAGGTCCATAAAGACATGGATGAGTGAGTTTGGTGTGGAGGAACTTGAAAGGCAGACATCTTAAAACTTTTGGCAATATTTTGTGTATATCACTGTTAGAAGTCTTTTGGGATTTAATAAAACTAGAGAAAGCTCCCTGACACTGGAGACTCCTTCCGAGTCCAGAATTCAGCAGCGCCGTGGTGTCAGTGACTCAGAACCTCCATTCGGTCGAGGTGCAAGCCGTCTAGACGTCTGGGAGTTTAGAGTTTAGAGAAGCAGATGGCCAACAGAAGAACAGGACGATCCGCAGCACCGGCGGTTACAGGAGAGGAAATGTTTTGAAAGTTTTAATAGTAATATCAACGCATTCCAAGCGTCCATCTGGGACGTAGGCTGCCGAGGTAGGCGTTTTTTTTTTTTTTTGTGAAGATATAGAGTCTGTCCCACTCGGGAGGCGGCGTAAAGATGGCTGTGTTCTGAGAATCCTTATTTTTGGATGCAGTGATAGCGCTGGTGTGTGTGTCCTTCTCACAAAGGACAATCCCACTGAGCAGGGTTAGGAATAAAGTACTGCGATTAATATAAAACTGACCTGTAACCTAATGTACATGGGGTGTGTGTGTGTGTGTGTGTGTGTGAATGTGCAGCACAACAGCAAGGTGAAAGAATGTATCATTACTTTATTCAGGATGTGTGTTAGGGTGTGTGTGTGTTGGTATGGGTGTGGGGGTTGTGTGTGGGGGGGGTGTTGTGTGTGTGGGTGTGGGGGTTGTGGGAGTATGTCTGTATGTGTGGGAGGAGTGTCTGTGTTTGTTATGACTATGTTTATGGCTCTGTGTGTGTGTGTGTGTGTGTTGGGGGATGTCAGGTCTCAGTACGTCTGTGTGGGTGTGTGAGAGTGTGATGAGGTCACACCCAAGGTCAGCTGTCAGTCCTCCTCCTGCTCTTTGTGTGTGTGTGTGTGTTTGTGTGTGTGTGTGTGTTAGCTTGAAGACAATCAGAGGGCTGATTTCTAAAGCAGAAAGTATAACGTTATTAAAATAGAGTTAGTTTGTTGGCTTGTTGCCAGATATTAAACAGAAAGTGAGTAGTGATGTAGATGAACTATGTCGTGTGTCTGAATCAGCTCTCTCCTCACAGACGCCACACTGCATTCTGGGTATCTTCTTTTCACCATGCTACTTTTGGGGACAACTATAACTATAAACCTGAAAAGTAGGGCACTAGGGCACCGGGGAAGAGGGGGTGACTTTTAGTCATCAAGACGTTATTACACTGTAACGTTAGGTGTTAGCGATAGTTTTAGCAGAGTTTCACGTCAGACCCGCTAATCAGATACGGTAGACTTGACACTGAAGCAGTTATGGTAGACATGACTCTGAATCAGTTACGGTATACGTGACACTGAAACAGTTACGATAGACGGTAGACGTGACACTGAAACAGTTGCAGTAGACGTGACACTGAAACAGTTGCAGTAGACGTGACACTGAAACAGTTGCGGTAGACGTGACACTGAAACAGTTACGGTAGACGTGACACTGAAACAGTTACGGTAGACGTGACACTGAAACAGTTGCGGTAGACGTGACACTGAAACAGTTGCGGTAGACGTGACACTGAAACAGTTGCGGTAGATGTGACACTGAAGCAGTTATCGTAGACGTGACACTGAAACAGTTACGGTAGACGTGACACTGAAACAGTTACGGTAGAAGTGAGACTGAAACAGTTACGGTAGATGTGATACTGAAGCAGTTATCGTAGACGTGACACTGAAACAGTTGCGGTAGACGTGACACTGAAACAGTTACGGTAGACGTGACACTGAAACAGTTACGGTAGACGGCAGACGTGATACTAAAACAGTTATGGTAGACGTGACACTGAATGAGTTACGGTAGATGTGATACTGAAGCAGTTATGGTAGACGTGACACTGAAACAGTTACGGTAGACGTGACACTGAAACAGTTACGGTAGACGTGACACTGAAACAGTTACGGTAGACATGACACCGAAACAGTTATGGTAGACGGTAGACGTGACACTGAAACAGTTACGGTAGACTGTAGACGTGATACTGAAACAGTTACGGTAGACATGACACTGAAACAGTTACGGTAGATGTGACACTGAAACAGTTACGGTAGACGTGACACTGAAACAGTTACGGTAGACGTGACACTGAAACAGTTACGGTAGCTGTGACACTGAAACAGTTACGGTAGCTGTGACACTGAAACAGTTACGGTAGACGTGACACTGAAGCAGTTACGGTAGACATGACACTGAAACAGTTACGGTAGATGTGACACTGAAGCAGTTATGGTAGACGTGACACTGAAACAGTTACGGTAGATGTGACACTGAAACAGTTACGGTAGATGTGACACTGAAGCAGTTATGGTAGACGTGACACTGAAACAGTTATGGTAGACGTGACACTGAAACAGTTACGGTAGATGTGACACTGAAACAGTTACGGTAGATGTGACACTGAAACAGTTACGGTAGATGTGATATTGAAGCAGTTATGGTAGACGTGACACTGAAACAGTTATGGTAGACGGTAGACGTGATACTGAAACAGTTACGGTAGACGTGACACTGAAACAGTTACGGTAGCTGTGACACTGAAACAGTTACGGTAGACATGATACTGAAACAGTTACGGTAGATGTGATATTGAAACAGTTACGGTAGACATGATACTGAAACAGTTACGGTAGATGTGATATTGAAACAGTTACGGTAGATGTGATATTGAAACAGTTACGGTAGATGTTACACTGAAACAGTTACAGTAGATGTGCTATTTGAGTATTTTAGTAAAATATGTTAGAGTAGCATTTATGGTAAACTTTTACAGTGGAATTGCCATTCAAGCATTTACAGCAAATGTGCTATTCGAACACATTTACGGTTGACATGTTACTTGAACGTTTACGGTAGATGTGTTACTTAAACATTTATGGTAGACATATTACCTGAGTGTTTACAGCAGACATGCTTCTCAAGCGTTTGTTAGATCCAAATGTTACTCAAGCATTTACGGTAGACGTGTTACTGGAGTGTTTACGGTAGACGTGTTACTGGAGTGTTTACGGTAGACGTGTTACTCGAGCGTTTACGGTAGATGTGTTACTGAAACAGTTGCGGTAGACGTGACACTGAAACAGTTACAGTAGACGGTAGACATGATACTGAAACAGTTACAGTAGACGTGACACTGAAACAGTTATGGTAGACATGACACTGAAACAGTTATGGTAGATGTGATACTGAAACAGTTACGGTAGACGTGACACTGAAGCAGTTACGGTAGACATGATACTGAAACAGTTACGGTAGATGTGATATTGAAACAGTTACGGTAGACATGACACTGAAACAGTTACGGTAGATGTGACACTGAAGCAGTTATGGTAGACATGATACTGAAACAGTTACGGTAGATGTGATATTGAAACAGTTACGGTAGATGTGACACAAACAGTTACGGTAGACGTTACACTGAAACAGTTACAGTAGATGTGCTATTTGAGTATTTTAGTAAAATACACTATATTGCCAAAAGTATTCGCTCACCCATCCAACTAATCAGAATCAGGTGTTCCAATCATTTCCATGGCCACAGGTGTATAAAATCAAGCACCTAGGCATGCAGACTGTTTTTACAAACATTTGTGAAAGAATGGGTCGCTCTCAGGAGCTCAGTGAATTCCAGCGTGGAACTGTGATAGGATGCCACCTGTGCAACAAATCCAGTCGTGAAATTTCCTCGCTCCTAAATATTCCACAGTCAACTGTCAGCTGTATTATAAGAACGTGGAAGTGTTTGGGAACGACAGCAACTCAGCCACGAAGTGGTAGGCCACGTAAACTGACGGAGCGGGGTCAGCGGATGCTGAGGCGCATAGTGCGAAGAGGTCGCCAACTTTCTGCAGAGTCAATCGCTACAGACCTCCAAACTTCATGTGGCCTTCAGATTAGCTCAAGAACAGAGCGCAGAGAGCTTCATGGAATGGGTTTCCATGGCCGAGCAGCTGCATCCAAGCCATACATCACCAAGTGCAATGCAAAGCGTCGGATGCAGTGGTGTAAAGCACGCCGCCACTGGACTCTAGAGCAGTGGAGACGCGTTCTCTGGAGTGACGAATCGCGCTTCTCCATCTGGCAATCTGATGGACGAGTCTGGGTTTGGCGGTTGCCAGGAGAACGGTACTTGTCTGACTGCATTGTGCCAAGTGTAAAGTTTGGTGGAGGGGGGATTATGGTGTGGGGTTGTTTTTCAGGAGCTGGGCTTGGCCCCTTAGTTCCAGTGAAAGGAACTCTGAATGCTTCAGCATACCAAGACATTTTGGACAATTCCATGCTCCCAACTTTGTGGGAACAGTTTGGAGCTGGCCCCTTCCTCTTCCAACATGACTGTGCACCAGTGACCAAAGCAAGGTCCATAAAGACATGGATGACAGAGTCTGGTGTGGATGAACTTGACTGGCCTGCACAGAGTCCTGACCTCAACACCTTTGGGATGAATTAGAGCGGAGACTGAGAGCCAGGCCTTCTCGTCCAACATCAGTGTGTGACCTCACAAATGCGTTTCTGGAAGAATGGTCAAAAATTCCCATAAACACACTCCTAAACCTTGTGGACAGCCTTCCCAGAAGAGTTGAAGCTGTTATAGCTGCAAAAGGTGGACTGACATCATATTGAACCCTATGGATTAGGAATGGGATGTCACTTAAGTTCATATGCAAGTCAAGGCAGGTGAGCGAATACTTTTGGCAATATAGTGTATATTAGAGTAGCATTTATGGTAAACTTTTACAGTGGAATTGCCATTCAAGCATTTACGGCAAACGTGCTATTCGAACACATTTACGGTTGACATGTTACTTGAACGTTTACGGTAGATGTGTTACTTAAACATTTATGGTAGATATATTACCTGAGTGTTTACAGCAGACATGCTTCTCAAGCGTTTATGAAGGATGTTAGATCCAAATGTTACTCAAGCATTTACGGTAGACGTGTTACTGGAGTGTTTACGGTAGACGTGTTACTCGAGCGTTTACGGTAGACGTGTTACTGGAGTGTTTACGGTAGACGTGTTACTCGAGCGTTTACGGTAGACGTGTTACTGGAGTGTTTACGGTAGACGTGTTACTCGAGCGTTTACGGTAGACGTGTTACTCGAGCCTTTACGGTAGTTGTGCTTTTCAGTCATTTACAGAAAGAACTGCCTACTGAAGTGTTTGTTATTTTCTGCCACTGCTAGCTTTATTTAATGTTTTTTTTATAGCTATATTTCCCGGCTGCATGTACAGAATGTTCTGATGTGTGATATGATATGAATTGTTATGTCATGTTTAAGTTCTGACATGTAGAAGCAGGAGGAGTCATGGAGCTATTCCAGCAGAGTTTCAGTGCAGTGTGAGAATTTAAAACAATGCAGCTTGGTCTTGGTGTGTGTTTGTGTGTGCCGTGAGAATTTTACAGCCCCCGGAAGGAGGAGTTGGGGGGTTATTGGGGGTGTTTTAGGGGTCATAAACCCCCCTGTCACCTCTCTAGGCTGGGGGATGAGTGAGAGAGCGGATGAGTTTTGGCCTTTTAACAGCTGCAGCTGAGACTCAGCCTTGACATTGGCCCTGGTTCTCGCTTTTGTGTGTGTGTCCTTGCAGTCACCCTCATCCCATATACCCCCTCCATACACCCGAGGTGTCCCCAGATGTCCCGGGATGATATGAGGTGGGGGCTGTAAGGGAGCGTATGTGCATTTTAGTGTCAGCTGCTTGGGGGTTTGTGCGTCTTGTTGTGTTTGTTGTCTCGAGCTGCGCATTCTTGATCAGTCCTGATGATGAATGAGTTGTGTGTCTGGTTTTTTTGTGTGTTGAGGGTCTAATTTGTGTCTGCAGACATGATTTTCATTTAAATATTTATCAGGTCTGGTCTGGTTTAATTGGAAAGCATGCTAGTCTCGGGTTGTATCAGTGGGGCGCCAATAGTTTCACTCACTACACTAAACCGTACTGTTATAACAGGTCATAGTGGAGGAGTGTGTTATGTCCACCGTGTTTTAATTCTCTTACAGCACCACAATCTGTTCATGAGTACAATTTTAGCTCGTGAAATTCTCCGCTAGTTCCTGTTTTCTCTTCAGTTATAGCAGCTATCAACGCTCCTCCCCTCAGCAGCCTCACTTTATTCTCTCTTCAAGTTAATAAGAGTTTATCTCAGGTCTGGTCTGATTGTGTTGTGTCTCTGCACTGATATATTAATTATCATAAGCTGCAGTTACAGCAAACAAATCAACATCTTCTGACCAATCAGAGTTCATTATGACGTGCTATAATGACATCATAATGAGCTTTTGAGATTTAGTGCTTCCTTCTCCTCACACGATTACACAAAAATACAAACTTTCAAAAACCAAACAACACCAATCAAGTGAAATATACCAAAAACAAATCAGACGGAGCGGAAACAGTAGGTACAGTTTGTGAACGGAATTCTTCCCTCTGATTGGACGAGACACGGGTCACTCAGGATCTACAGGAAGTCCAGCAGTAGCTGCAGCAGTAGAAAGTGGATTGGTGTGTGTATGAACGCAGCTCTGCTCTTATAGCACTCCTTATATCCTTTAATCTGGAATAGTTTGCTCTTCCTAACATTCCTGGTGTGTTTTTAGAGATCACAAACTAATCTTTACTCCATGATACACTATCAGTATATCCATCAAACTGACCATATGAACGTCCTTCCTCACAGTAGCGCTGAATGAACTCCATTTTCCTATAGAGATAAATATATATGTTGGTTATTTTCTTTAAAATGGTTTAAAATGAAGGCAGAACTCCACACATGTACAAGAAATAAATTTCTTCCTGTATATCCTGAGTGACAGATGTCTCGTCCAATTGGAGGTCAGAATTCTGTTCTTCTGGACTCGGTTTCTTAATGTGACATCGCTGTGAAGTTTCAGACACACTTGCGTGTTTTGACGTCACAGTAAAGCAGTTTTGCTAACGTCAGCTAGTTCTCAAGTTCTGAAGCTGGCTAACATTAATACTAATGCTAGTTATATTATATTATATTATATTATATTATATTATATTATATTATATTATATTATATTATATTATATTAATTATATTATATTATATTATATTATATCGTGTTAATTAAAGAGAGAGGCTGGTGAAGGAGCGACTGGTTCTAGCTGAGAGCAGGAACATGGGGGTTCCACAGCGAAATGTAGCTAGAAAAGGATAAAAAGTATGACCTGTCGTACTAGAATAGGATAAAAAGCGTATTTGCTGCACTAGAGAAGAAATAAATCACTCCAGAATGTGCTGCTATGGGAAAATAATCAGCTTTGTTGTTAGCATGTGGCTTTTGTTTGTTTGTTTGTTCTAGCTGTATGGCTCATTATCTATACATTTCGATGCTACGTGTATTATGTACCTAGCTTGCTAATCTTTTCCGTGTTGTTCCTGTTCACCCTCAGAGGACCAGCGTAACCCTGAAATCAGTGTGGAACCATTTCTTCAGAGTCTCATGCTAATCTGCAGGCTAAGCTGTGGTAGTTTTCCCTCTAGCTAACGTTACACTGTGGTCCTACTGGTGTTAGCTTGCTATCAGCTAGCTGTTAGTGATTAGTTTACTTGTACACAAACTAATAGAAGAGGAATGTAATGCTAGCAAGAACAAGCACTGCTCAGCTTCACAGTTGCTAGCCTGGAATTTTTGCTAGCACAATGTTTAAACAGGAAATGTGTTTTTCAGTCTTGGTTCTGTGGTTGTTTTGGGGTCAGGACAGATTTTTCTGGGTAAAGGTTATGTTGGAAGGATGAAGAATGTTGGAGAAACTCGGTAAAAAAAAAAAAAGAGAGAAAGAAGAAGGACGTAGGCCGCAGATTAGCCTGGAGCGGTGCTGCCGTGCCAGTTCCTTCTCAGGAATGCAGACCGTTTTGTCGTTTTTGTTGTTGTAAAATGGTGCAGCCAGACCGCAGACACAACACCGCCACGCCAGGCATGATGTTATCACACTGAGTGTGTGTGTGTGTGTGTGTCACACTCATAAACACACCACACTCATTCATCAGGCATGCATGGGCTAGGTCGTCCTCCCAGACAACAAACCCCCCAGCTTTTCATTTTCCCTCAGTTCAAAGGTCACGGATACTCCCTTCTTTTGTCTCAGTCATTGTTTAGCCTAGCGCTGGCTCCATCCCAAATGCTAAACCTTACGTCTGGTTAGCATTAGCGTTTGTCTCACCAGAACGTCGGCCATTTTAAGAAAAACGCCAGAACATGCAGAATCCAGTCGCAACAAGACCAACACTGTGGATGGGTTTCCCATAATGCACTGCAGGCATGACACTTCTGGTGTAGTGTGTGTGTGTGTGTGTTGTGTGTAGATTTTGTTCTTTGGCACTGGGGGATGAGGGGGTTCTGGGGTTAAAGGTCATGTGTCACTATGACCCTAATTATGAAAGTCAGATTAATCAGTGAGACTATTGTGCTCAGTTTCAGCCGCCTGTCTGTCTGTCTGTCTGACAGCAGCTGCAAGCAATCACACAGACAGACTGAGAATCAAATAGAGAGAAACAGACTACAACAAAAGTGAATGAGAGAAAAGACAAAAGACAAAAGACTGAAGACACGGAGGGGGACTGGGGGGGGGTGAAGGCCCAAAAAAGTAATAGTAGGAATAGCAGAAAGGAAGAAACTGTCATAAAGAAAGAAACAAAAAGAAAGATGTGGAAAACAGATAGATAGTCCACAGAGATGGATAGAAGAAATAAAAAAAATAGGAAAGATGAAAAAAAATAGCAGGAAAACGTGAGAAAGAAAAAGAAAGAAAAACAAGAAGAAAGAAAGAAAGAAAGAAAGAAAAGAAAAGAAAGCAAGAAAGAAAGAAAAGAAAGCAAGAAAGAGTCAGGGAAAGAAAGAGAGAAGAAAAGACAGATGGCTAGACAAACAAATAGAGAAGTAAATCTTGTGGGTGAAAAACTGGCTAAGGGACTAAAACTGCTGGGATTTTAAACAATCCAAAAAAGGAAAGCAAAGCTGGAGGAGAGAGATGGACAGTGAGAAAGAGGAGAGAGAAAGATGGACAGAGAGAGAGAGATGGAGGAGAGAAAGATGGAGCAGAGAGAAAGATGGAGGAGAGAGATGGACAGAGAGAAAAATAGACAGAGAGAGAGATGGACAGAGAGAGATGAAGGAGAGAGATGGACAGAGAGAAAGATGAAGGAGAGAGATGGACAGAGAGAGATGAAAGAGAGAGAGATAGAGGAGAGAAAGATAGACAGAGAGAGAGGAAGATATACTGAGAGAAAGTTGGAGGAGAGAGAAAGATGGACAGAGAGAGAGAGAGAGAGAGAGAGAGAGAGAGAGAGATGGACAGATGAAGGAGAGAGATGGAATGAAACCCTGACAGTAACAGTAACAGTACAGCTCTGAACTGACTGTGTTTTAAAAGAAGGCGGGAAAGGGAATCACATGACACAGTTATGAGAACTCTGTTGCTAGGCAACTGTGCCCAAGCAGAGCATAAGCTAGCTAATGCCTGGAGTGGACAGTTTAGCTAGCTGTCTGGGTACGAAACCTTTGATTAGAGACAACGTGAAGCACAGTGAGAGTGGAAAGGACACAGAGGTGTAGAGAAGACATTTTACATTTACCTCAGATGTGATGAAAAAGTTCAAATGAAACTCCAGCGTGTTTACACCTAGCATCCAGCGCTAACTTAGCATCCATGGATTCAGTGCTGAGATACAAACCTAGCCATGTTCACTCAGAGTTCACCAGAAAGACATGATATTTGGATAAAAATACATTCTGAGTGTGTGTGTGTGTGTGTGTGTGTGTGGTCGCCAGAGAGAACAGAGCGTAGCAGAGTTCCTTTTTAACAGGAAATAAACTCCCGTTTCAGGAGTAAGATGAGTCAGCGGAAGAGAGATAAAGGAAGGAACAGATGGATAGAGTGATTCATCAGGAGGAGAGATGAGAGGAAAGCAGGAGGAAGACGAGGGAAAGACAGAGGGAGGAGGATAGAATCGGCTAGGTTAAAACCGGACATGAATTTAGAAAGAAAGAAAGAAGAAAGAAAACAGAATGGCAGAGAGAAAAGAGAAAAAGAAAGACAGAGAGAAAGATAAATAAATACAGAAAGAAGGAAAGGAAAAAAAGAATGAACAGATTGACAACATGAAAGAAATAGAGAGAAAGAAAAGGTAGAAAAAAGAAGACAAAGTAAAGGTGTAGATAAAGAAATACACAGATAGATAGATAGATAGATAGATAGATAGATAGATAGATAGATAGATAGATAGATAGAAAGGACAGACTGCAGGGATAGAGAGAAAAAGAAGGGATAGAAAAAGGCAGAGAGAAGTAAAGAAAGAGAACAGTTTTAATCACAATGCATTCTGCATTCACAAGCCTTCAGACGGCTGCTGATGGAGGGGAGGTGGAGGAGGAGGAAGAGAAAGAGGACAGGGGCAGTGTTAGCGGGAGGAAGACAGGGGCAGTGTTAGCGGGAGGAGGACAGGGGCAGTGTTAGCGGGAGGAGGACAGGGGCAGTGTTAGCGGGAGGAGGACAGGGGCAGTGTTAGCGGGAGGAGGACAGGGCTAGTGTTAGCGGGAGGAGGACAGGGGTAGTGTTAGCGGGAGGAGGACAGGGGTAGTGTTAGCGGGAGGAGGACAGGGGTAGTGTTAGCGGGAGGAGGACAGGGGTAGTGTTAGCGGGAGGAGGACAAGGGTAGTGTTAGCAGGAGGAGGACAGGGCTAGTGTTAGCGGGAAGAGGACAGGGCTAGTGTTAGCGGGAGGAGGACAGGGCTAGTGTTAGCGGGAGGAGGACAGGGCTAGTGTTAGCGGGAAGAGGACAGGGCTAGTGTTAGCGGGAGGAGGACAGGGCTAGTGTTAGCGGGAGGAGGACAGGGCTAGTGTTAGCGGGAGGAGGACAGGGCTAGTGTTAGCGGGAGGAGGACAGGGGTAGTGTTAGCGGGAGGAGGACAAGGGTAGTGTTAGCAGGAGGAGGACAGGGCTAGTGTTAGCGGGAAGAGGACAGGGCTAGCAGTTTGGGAGCAGGTGGCGTCTGAACCATGGCTTTTATCCTCCTCAAAATTACACTGAGGTTAAATAATTCAGGGAAAAGCCGAGTGTCTAGACGTCTGACTGAGACAGAGCTGAAACCCAGATACTGAGCTGAAGAGAGTTCCAAATAAATTCAACTGCTGTTCAGACCAAATGAAGGACAGATGAGAGGAGATGAATGACCACAGAGTGATGACCACTACTGCAGGGCTTTAACACACACTGCTACTGTACTGAGATACTTTTCTCTCTATCTATCTCTGTCTTTCTCTCTCTCTGTCCCTCTCTCTCTCTCTCTCTCTCTCTCTCTCTCTCTCTATCTATCTATCTATCTATCTATCTATCTATCTATCTATCTATCTATCTATCTATCCCATACTTTCTCTCTGTCTTTCTCTGTCTGTCTTTCTCTTTCTCTGTCTCTGTCTCTCTCTCTCTCTCTCTCTCTCTATCTATCTATCTATCTATCCCATACTTTCTCTCTGTCTTTCTCTGTCTGTCTTTCTCTTTCTCTGTCTCTGTCTCTCTCTCTCTCTCTCTCTCTGACTTTAAGCGATCTGATCTCATTTGTTCCATTCTGCTCAGTTTACTCACCTTCCTCTCTCTCTCTCTCTCTCTCTCTCTCTCTCTCTCTCACTCACTCTCTCGCACTTTCTCCTGCACCTTGAGTGTGAATGGAAAATGTCTGTCACGCCAGAAAAAGGGTTCACCACAAGCTGTTTTCTTTTCCATTTTCCTTTAAAAAAAAAAGAGCGAGAGAGAAAGAAAGAGAGAGAGGAACAGAGAGGGAAAATCCCTGGAGGAGAGAAAGAAAAGATCCAGAAAGGTTATAAGCTGTTATATAGAGACAGACGAGAGCGTGGCATGAAACACATCCAGAGTTTGTTATTTCCTGTTAGTTTTAGCCATGAAAGAAAGAAAGAAAGAGAGAGAGCTAAAAATGCCTCTTGCTAGTTTTTGCTAGCATTACTGTGATCCATCACTACATGACCTCACACTGCACTTAGCTACAGGAAGTGACATCAGAGCTGAGCACTGAAAAGAGTGAAGGAGAAGCTAAACAGTAATAAATGCTAAACCCAGCAGCTAGCTCATGCTAACAATGCACACAGTAATACAACAAACAGCTAATAACAGTTATTGCTAGCAATAGCCTGCTGCTAGCTAGCTAAAGTGCTGGTGTACTGGTGACTAGCTGGTTTGTTGACTAGCTACAGTGCTAATTGTGCAGTGTATTAAAGTACAGGCGTGTGAACAGACCCTGAAGCTAATGCTAATTCTGTCTCAACCTTCAGTCTCATACTGACTTGCTGACCAGCCACTTTGCTAACTAGCTAGCATGATGAAGTATTCGAGATGCAGCACTCAGCTACATGAGTCCAGTTATATAATAAATATAATAAAATGTTTTCATAATAATTTGTTGAAATGTGAGGTTATAGTTCAGGGTTACGCCCCGGGGCATTCTGGGAAGAAATTGAACAAGGGGATTTAACAGGAACTTTTTTCCCATGATGCCTCAGTGATTTGTAGATCACAATGAATTGTTTCCTTCTTTATGCTGTGTACCAGTGCGGCCTACATGCCTGAGCAGCTGGAGTGGGCGGTGTGTGTGTGTGGGCATGACAATGGTGTGTGTGTGTGTGTGTGTGTGTGGGCATGATGATGGTGTGTGTGGGTGGGGGGGCATGATGATGATGATGTGTGTGTGGTGTATATGGTGTGTGTGTGGGCATGATGATGGTGTGTGTGGGTGGGGGGGCATGATGATGATGTGTGTGTGGTGTATATGGTGTGTGTGGGTGGGGGGGCATGATGATGATGTGTGTGTGGTGTATATGGTGTGTGTGTGGGCATGATGATGGTGTGTGTGGGTGGGGGGGCATGATGATGGTGTG
>NC_080733.1:18989955-18997455 GCF_019097595.1 Hemibagrus wyckioides
TGGTGTGTTTGAATGGTGAATGTTGGTGTGTGTGATGGTGAATGTTGGTGTGTGTGTGATGGTGAATGTTGGTGTGTGTGATGGTGAATGTTGGTGTGTGTGTGATGGTGAATGTTGGTGTGTTTGAATGGTGAATGTTGGTGTGTGTGATGGTGAATGTTGGTGTGTGTGATGGTGAATGTTGGTGTGTGTGTGTGATGGTGAATGTTGGTGTGTGTGATGGTGAATGTTGGTGTGTTTGAATGGTGAATGTTGGTGTGTGTGATGGTGAATGTTGGTGTGTGTGTGATGGTGAATGTTGGTGTGTGTGTGATGGTGAATGTTGGTGTGTGTGTGATGGTGAATGTTGGTGTGTGTGTGATGGTGAATGCTGGTGTGTGTGATGGTGAATGTTGGTGTGTGTGTGATGGTGAATGTTGGTGTGTGTGTGATGGTGAATGTTGGTATGTGTGTGATGGTGAATGTTGGTTTGATGTTTAACGGTAAATCTTGGTGTGTAAATATGAATCTTTCAGTCTGCATTTTGTGTTGGATATTTTTTTATTGTTGATATTTAATGTCAGTAACTGGAGTACTGTTCAGTGATGTTGGATGCTTGATGGTGTTGAATATGGGTTTTTTTCTCTCTCTTCCGCTCAGGTGATGTTCGGGCCACGGAGTTTCGATCGCTTCGTACCTCCTTCATTTATCCAGAGGGAGCAGTCGAGCCGTTTCCAGCCCACATACCCACAAATGCAGACACAAATCGAGCTCCCACCCACCATCTGCCTGTCAGACGGCGAGGAGCCGCCACCCTATAAAGGCCCCTGCACTCTCGCCCTGAGAAGCCCCGAGCAGCAACTGGAGCTTAGCCGTGCCTCCGTGCGAGCTCCACCCAATCGCACTGTCTTTGACAGTGACATCATGGACGTTTATGGGCCCAGGCCGCCCAGCACACACTCGGGCAAGAGCGCCTCGTACTCACACCTTCAGGGGCAAGGACCACCGCCCACTTACAGCGATGTGATTGGTCGATCTTACCCAAACTTCACCACCTCCTCCTCCTCCTCCTCCTCCTCCTCTCTCTTGCACCAGCACAGCAATAACGCCCCGCCGTCCAATCAGAGGAAGGCGAAGGATGGAAGACGCGACAAACCAACTTGACTGACAAGCACAGAGTGGGAGGGGCTGTGCTCTTTGGACCCTGTTCATAAATATGCGAAAGGGGGTGTGGCTTCCCTCCAAGCACTCGCTCCCTTGCACAATTTAGTAATCCAGAAAATCAAGGAACCAAGCTTAAGTGAATCTCACTTTTTTGTATACTTTTTTAATTTGAATTATTTTGCTACAACTTGTGGGCCTCGTGTGGATGTTCAGGCTTGTCGCAACTTTTCTGTTCCTGTGTTTTGTATGCTTTCTTTTATTTAAGATAATCAACTTTTTTTTGGCAGATTGCTCAAGAAACTGCGCAAGATATAGGAATTTTTTAACATTTTTTTTTACATTCATGCACAAAAAAAAATTCTTAAGTTATTAACCAATCAAAATCCAAATTTCTGTGCCATGATTCGTGTAATCGTTCCTTAAATCTCAGTGATTTCATCAAAATGCAGAAAAAAAGAAATCTACATTGCACTAACTTTAACTTAGTATTTTTACTTTGGTCCATATTCTAATTCTTCACATATTTTCATATTCATTTCACTTTTGTTTTTTTTTAAACTAGGGACTTCTGATCCAGCCTAAAAAATCCCACTATTAACCCACAAGATGGCACTTAAACAGGGGGTGTTGTTGTTGTTGTTGTAATTCTTTTCATTTTTCTCATCAAGCATCGTTTTTCATCCTTTCAAACTAGCACTTTAAAACTCGCTCGCTTCAGCATAGTCCGAATGCAAGGGAATCATGGGAAACGTAGTCTTATGCACATCCACCAAGCCGAGCACGTCTGATCCGCTACGCTTCTTCCTACACACACCTGAGTGTTTTCTAAGAACCGCCTCGAGAACCGAGAAGCGCCGATGAGCAGCTTCGCAAACGCTCTTAAAAAACAAAACATATTTGTTAGTCATGAGTTTCTACTTCTATGTTTTGTGTTTTGTTTCCTGTTATGTTAAACGTCGGCCATGTTGTTCTGGTAAGAGTTCATGTTCGGTAAAATCAGTAAAATAAATAACGTTTATGTGTTGTTTTAATGACGTGTGATGTCCAGCGAAACAAAAACAAACAAAAATGTTATGTAACGTTCCTCAAAAACATCCAAACCTTCTGGGAAGCAAAAGTAATGTTCCAAAAACGTTCTACTATCCTTTTTAAATCCCTCTCATTTACTAAAAGGAACACGTACAGGAACCTGCCGAGATTCAGATCTGCATGCTAGTTAGCTAGCCCCCCAACAAGCTTTAGTTTGAATGCGAGCTTAGCCAAAAATGCTTGTAATCAAACACCATAGTATGTTTGCAACATTAGCTAAGCTAATTACATCACTGCTTTCAGGCTAACTAGCCAGTGCATGTGTTCCTCTCTCATGCTAGAAGTTAACTGAGTTTGCTAACAAGATGGCTAATGTTTGGCTACTGGTATTTTTTATAACGGAAACAGGATTGCTAGCAAGCCAAGAAATAACCTGAAGGAAAAAAAGCTAATTAATGAACATTTCTTGAAATCTGATATTATATTAATAATAATATTAAGTGTTAAATTTAGAACAGTTCCCACGTCAGAAACGTCACACCTTTAGTTTTTACCGGCATCAGGTCAGAGTTTTAATTCTGCCCTCGGTGCAACTCCATCGGCTCTCACTCATTCTTACTCCTCCTCCTCATCGTGTGTGTGTGTGTGTGTGTGTGAGGTCCTGCTGCTATGCTAATGCTAACGTTATTGCTAATGCAAATGCTAATGCTGCTCTCCAGTGTCTCATGTTTATGTTCTTCATTTTGAGGTGTTATTTTTTGGTCAGGTGTTTTACATCCACACTTTAAACACCTCCTGTAGTGTTGATGAGATGTTGATGTTTGTTGCATGTTTCTATGAGCAGATTTGGTGCCTAAAAGTTGTGGTAAAGCAGAAATAGGAACCTTTTCACTTTGCACTCCGACTCCCCAAACAACCACCCTAACACCCCCAATACCCCCATCCCAAACACCCCTAACACCCCAATACCCCCATCCCAAACACCTCTAAAACACCTATCCCAAACAAAGGCCCTACCACCCCAAATAACCCGCCTAACACCCGTATTCCAAACAACCCCCTCACCAATACCCCCCAACACCCCCTACACCAAACAACCGCCCTTATATGCCCCAACCCCTACTCCAACCCAAACAACCGCCCCAACACCCACCCCAACCCAAACAATCCCCCTAATTCGCGCAACACTCCCGACCTGAGACAACACCCCTCTAAAATCCCACCAAAACACCCCCATCCCAAACATCCACCCCAACATTTCCCTATCCCAAACAACCCCCCAACACCTCCCCACCCCAAAAAACCCCCCAAAACACCCATAATATCCCCCAATCACCCCAAACCCTGCCCTTAATATCCCCAACATCCCAACCAAACCCCAACACTCCCCCCACCTTTGTTGTGCCTCACTTCCTACGGTGCTTTTTTCACAAGTCCGACTTTGTTTATTTGTACTGTGCTGTATAAATATATAACTTGAAAATATTATGCACATATCCTACCCAATGGGTAGATGAGAAAAAAACCAGAAGAGAACAAAATGTTAATATACTGTAATATAATGTATAGAAGATAATTACCACCAGAAATTTAACACGGAGGCATCGGGGTTTTTTTGTCAATGCCCTACAATTGTTGCTTTTTGTCTTTTGTAAAAAATAAATAAATAATCTAAAGTTAAAAAAAGAGGTAATAAAATAATACTACAGTATAGTCACAACATACGTTACAAAAAAAAAAGTACTTCTATTTTTTTCCTCTATCTGCTATGTGATGATTACGAGGCGGTCGCATACAGGACACACACTCGCTGCTGCTTTTATAACTTCCAGAGAAATGATCATTATTAATGCCAGCGCTTGCCATTTATTTATTTGACTTTTTTAATTATTATTATTATATTATTATTATTATTATTATTTAGTGAGTGATAGATGTTTGGACTTTAAAAGTAATGCAGAAGAGAAGAGCTGTATCTTATTACACCAAACAGACAGGAATGGAGAGATAAATAATAAATAAAGATTTTGGATGGTATCTAGTCTGACGTCTCATTCTTTTCCTAAACACGATGGAAATGGTTCTCCTCTGATGGAAATCATGCTCCTCTGATGGAAATCATGCTCCTCTGATGGAAATGGTTCTCCTCTGATGGAAATCATGCTCCTTTGATGGAGATGATGCTCCTCCTCTGATGATGATGCTCCTCTGATGGAAATCATGCTCCTCTGATGGAGATGATGCTCCTCTGATGGAAATCATGCTCCTCTGATGACGATGCTCCTCTGATGGAGATGATGCTCCTCTGATGGAAATCATGCTCCTCTGATGATGATGCTCCTCTGATGGAGATGATGCCCCTCTGATGGAAATCATGCTCCTCTGATGGAGATGATGCTCCTCTGATGGAAATCATGCTCCTCTGATGATGATGCTCCTCTGATGGAGATGATGCCCCTCTGATGGAAATCATGCTCCTCTGATGGAGATGATGCTCCTCTGATGGAAATCATGCTCCTCTGATGATGATGCTCCTCTGATGGAGATGATGCCCCTCTGATGGAAATCATGCTCCTCTGATGGAGATGATGCTCCTCTGATGGAAATCATGCTCCTCTGATGATGATGCTCCTCTGATGGAGATGATGCCCCTCTGATGGAAATGATGCTCCTCTGATGGAAATGGTTCTCCTCTGATGGAAATCATGCTCCTTTGATGGAGATGATGCTCCTCCTCTGATGATGATGCTCCTCTGATGGAAATCATGCTCCTCTGATGGAGATGATGCTCCTCTGATGGAAATCATGCTCCTCTGATGACGATGCTCCTCTGATGGAGATGATGCCCCTCTGATGGAAATCATGCTCCTCTGATGGAGATGATAAGGAGCAGGATGATGAGTGTGAGGTTAAACCATCCATTAAAGATATGAGATGTTTCTAGATCCTTATGCAGTCTGAAGTCTACAGTACAATACATTTAAAGCCTAAAAAAAAATCACTGTTTGAATTTAATGAACGGAAACGAATTCATATTTATACACTATATTGCCAAAAGTATTCGCTCACCTGCCTTGACTCGCATATGAACTTAAGTGACATCCCATTCCTAATCCATAGGGTTCAATATGACGTCGGTCCACCCTTTGCAGCTATAACAGCTTCAACTCTTCTGGGAAGGCTGTCCACAAGGTTTAGGAGTGTGTTTATGGGAATTTTTGACCATTCTTCCAGAAGCGCATTTGTGAGGTCACACACTGATGTTGGACGAGAAGGCCTGGCTCTCAGTCTCCGCTCTAATTCATCCCAAAGGTGTTCTATCGGGTTGAGGTCAGGGCTCTGTGCAGGCCAGTCAAGTTCATCCACACCAGACTCTGTCATCCATGTCTTTATGGACCTTGCTTTGGTCACTGGTGCACAGTCATGTTGGAAGAGGAAGGGGCCAGCTCCAAACTGTTCCCACAAAGTTGGGAGCATGGAATTGTCCAAAATGTCTTGGTATGCTGAAGCATTCAGAGTTCCTTCCACTGGAACTAAGGGGCCAAGCCCAGCTCCTGAAAAACAACCCCACACCATAATCCCCCCTCCACCAAACTTTACACTTGGCACAATGCAGTCAGACAAGTACCGTTCTCCTGGCAACCGCCAAACCCAGACTCGTCCATCAGATTGCCAGATGGAGAAGCGCGATTCGTCACTCCAGAGAACGCGTCTCCACTGCTCTAGAGTCCAGTGGCGGCGTGCTTTACACCACTGCATCCGACGCTTTGCATTGCACTTGGTGATGTATGGCTTGGATGCAGCTGCTCGGCCATGGAAACCCATTCCATGAAGCTCTCTGCGCACTGTTCTTGAGCTAATCTGAAGGCCACATGAAGTTTGGAGGTCTGTAGCGATTGACTCTGCAGAAAGTTGGCGACCTCTTCGCACTATGCGCCTCAGCATCCGCTGACCCCGCACCGTCAGTTTACGTGGCCTACCACTTCGTGGCTGAGTTGCTGTCGTTCCCAAACACTTCCACGTTCTTATAATACAGCTGACAGTTGACTGTGGAATATTTAGGAGCGAGGAAATTTCACGACTGGATTTGTTGCACAGGTGGCATCCTATCACAGTTCCACGCTGGAATTCACTGAGCTCCTGAGAGCGACCCATTCTTTCACAAATGTTTGTAAAAACAGTCTGCATGCCTAGGTGCTGGATTTTATACACCTGTGGCCATGGAAGTGATTGGAACACCTGATTCTGATTATTTGGATGGGTGAGCGAATACTTTTGGCAATATAGTGTATTTCTTTTCATATGATATACTGTAAATATAAATATTATTTTATTTTCTAACACTCAAAAAGTGAACAATTAAAAAAAAGGCAAAGTATGATAAAAAGCATTATATGAAATTTACAGTGGAAATGTACAGCAGGAATTTGATAAATGTTAGTAATGTTCAATAGAAATTTAAAGTCTGAAGCTGTAGTATTTTTTTCCGTGCATTAAAGTAGGTTTAAAACCAGACATTTACTCCTGGAGGAAATCTACAGCGAATGTAAAGTGTGATAGATTTACAGGAGGAAGTTTACAGGACGTTACAGTCACAGTATGATGATTAGAATAGAAGAAAAGTTTACAGCAGAAATTTAAAGCCAAGAAAATCATGGAAAGTGAATCTAAGTTTGTTTTTTTATCCCACAGTGGCAGGGTCCGCTGTTTGTAGTGGATCATTTGATCCGCATGATCTGGCACAGGTTTTACGCCGGATGCCCTTCCTGTCGCAAACCTCCCATTTTTATCCGGGCCTGGGACCGGCACTGAGAGTTAACTCTTCAGTGGCTGGGTTGGCGTCCTGCCCGGGATTCGGACCCGGGCCGCGGCAACGAGAGCGTGAGATTCTGCCGCTGGACCACCAGAGGGCCCGGAAAATGTATCTAAAATGTACAAAAAGTGTCATGAAAATAATCTTTTATGATCAGTTAGATGAATGTTAGAGGTAAAGTGTAAAAAAAGTTGCAGTAAAATAGAATAGATTCTGTTTACTCAATTATTTACAGCGTAAATATGTTATTGTTAAATTATTACCGTTTAAATATTAAGTATGAAATCTATATTTTTGCAGCATGATCAAATCTGATGATGAAAATATTCTTATGTCTTTATTTTGCTGCAGAGAGAGAGAGAGAGAGAGAGAGAGAGAGAACTGCAGACGAAAACAAGATCAGTGTGTAAATATAGACACAGACACACCACCAAGTGAATGCTAGTGTCTGTGTGCGTGTGTGTGTGAGTGAGAGAGAGAGAGAGAGAGAGACAGAGAGACAGAGAGAGAGAGAG